>NW_024736650.1:2409273-2421773 GCF_018991925.1 Homarus americanus
GGTTAGCTAATAGTGTGTTAGGGTTGTGTCATGGGTTAGTTGTCTGTCGGTACAGGCACTAGACATCCTACCCTATCCCATATATGGGTGTTTTGAGGGCCTTATTTCATATTCCGCTGACCCTACTGGCGGATGCTGGTCTAGGGAGGTTGTCTATTGCCTGGCTGTATAGATCGGGGGTGTAATGGACCTTTTGAGATTTGGCAACTTTTTGGAAACCATGTATGGTTGTTGTCGTTGTCTTTGAAGGGGTGTGCAGCTGCTGGTTGATGGGTTTTATTCTCAGGTCTCTATGTATCTCGGCTGTGGTTCTGGTTAAGAGGAATCTTTCACCTGTGACGAATCTCAGGGCTTCATTTTGGACCCACCTGTAATTTTAATAATTGAGTGGTGCTCATAGTATGAAGCGGTACTGCTGGGTAAGTTAATATCGGTATGATAAGTGATGTCACCAGGCGGAGTTTTATTTTCTCAGGAAGCGCGTTAAAGCGGTATAGTTTTCTCAGCTCTCTTCTTGCCTTTTCCTTCCTGGTGTGGACATGATGGGAGTAACTTGTCGTGGATATATGCAGGCCCAGGAGGGTGCCTCTGCTTTTGTATTCTATCTGGGCATTATTGGTTACTAATGGATGGGTTTTCCTTCTGCATAAGGGTATCACTGTGAATTTCGGGAGACTGGTTTGGATTTTCCATTTTTTCGTAATTATTTACCCTTTCTATCTGGTGTTGTCGACCTGTAGCGCTCGTGATTTTCCTTGATGTGTTGTTATTTGAGTGATGTCCTCTGCATACATAATATCTTCGTTTCCTATTCTAGTGGGAGACGGGGTGTCACTTGTGTAGATGATATATAGGGTGGGAGAGAGGACACTGCCCTGAGGGACTCCGCTCATGAGTGGGAAGGTCTTTCCTGTGTGTTGTCCCACCCCCAGTCTAGCATTTCTGCCGTCAAGAAAGTTTTAAATCAGCTTTTCGATGTTGGCGGGAAGTCCGAGTTGGAGGAGCTTATATATCCCGGAGAGTTAGATTACATTGGCTACCACTCGCTGTGGCTCAGGCTATGTTTTCACATGCCAGGGCTATCGCTGTTGAGGTGGACTTCCCTTTCCTGAACCCAAATTGTCTGCAATTGATTCTGTTGGTTGTTTCCAGGTGATTTCTCAGACGGTTATTGGTGATTTTTTCTTGGATTTTTCCAGATACTTCGAGGGAGATCGGTCTATAGTTTAGTGGGACGGCGGGGTTCTTTCCTTGTTGTGGTGTGAGGTTAATAGTGGCCTCTTTGAATTCAGTTGGGAAATAACCTGAGGCCAGGCAAGCGTTCATTGTGGTTCTCAGTCTCTCCATGGCCGGGTTGTTTATGTGGCTGAGGATCTCCTTGGTGATGCCCGAGTAGCCAGGGACTTTATTTTTGGTATTGGAGATGACTGCATTGAGGTGATTGGTCGGGACAATGGGCTGTCCTCTCTCTCTCATATCATCCCAGGGAGGCTGAGTACGGTGTGTCTGGTCCCGGGGTTCATCACGGACGAGCTCCTCCTGGGTCCTCATAACCTCTCTCCTGCCCCTCCCCTTAACTCCTCATGCCCCTCCCCTTCCACAACCCAGAACGGGAGTGTGTGTGTGTCTGTGTGTGGTGGGGTGGGGGTCGGGGGGAGGTGAGGAAGGCAGTAACAGCTTCCAGAAGGTGTCAAGTGTGGCACTGGGGGACCAACTGACGGGTGCCTGAGGTGATGTTGAGCCCAGAGGTCCACATTATTATTATTATTATTATTATTATTATTATTATTATTATTCAACATGTAATAATTCTGTACTTCTCTCCCCTCAGGTAAGCGTCTTGGTGATCAGGTGTACTGTAGGTGAGTCAGTGATGAGGTTCTACTAAGAGACAGGTTGATGGAAGTTCTTGTAGTAGATCAGTCACAACTTCTCGTGAGGTTCCCTAAGTCAAGATAATCCTGTGTGGTTCAGCAGATGGATCATGACTTAATATTATGTCATAAGAGTTGTCATGATAGAGGTAGATCCAGAGTTTGAGGTGTCATGACCACAATGTATCGTTCAGTATTTATTTTTAACACACACATTGTCATTAGTTGAAGACATATATTATATATATATATATGACACACACACACACACACAGTAAAGCAGAACTGCAGTACAGTTGATATTGAGGTTTGGATTATTTTATTTTAATCTGTGTGTGTGTGTGTGTGTGTGTGTGTGTGTGTGTGTGTGTGTGTGTGTGTGTTACCCTCAAGTGGATGACGAGGTAGGAGGTGTGTTTAATCACCAGTTAATGTTTTATAAGTAGCTCAGGCAGATTTGTGTGGTGAAAAGTGTTGTAAGTGGCGGCTGAACTTATTGTGTAGAGTGAGTTAGTGTGTAGTGAGGCGCTGAGGGTATACTGCGTAAGTGTATACACTGTGTGTATGTGTGTGTATGTGTAAGTCAAGGATATGCATATTCATGTAGGGCTTTTAGTATTCATCTGTATGTAAGTTGGGGACATGAACGTACGTGTGTGTGTACCTAGTCGTTCACAAGGTACTATCATAAGATCAGTTCACAGGGAAGTACCTATTTAGTAATCCCAGGTAAGACACGTGAACTAAGACACCTGTAGCGTTCGTCTCACACCTGTTGTCTCACACCTATTGTCTCACACCTGTTGTTGCAATGGTACAAAGACACAAGGAGGCCGTAGACTTGGAACAAAATCATGAATGAATGAATGACACTGGTACAAACAGACAAGGAGGGAGACATGACACTCACCACCCAAAGACAATTAAACTTGAGAGGAAAACTGTTGGATGATGGACAACAACACGTGACGGTGAGGAAGGATTATCACAGGAAGTTGTTGCCCCTTGTAGTGAGGTTATGTAGGCCTCAGGGGGGCTACTAGACTCACACAGGAGGATGTAGCCCCTTGTAAGGAGGTCTTGTAGGTTAGGTTAGGTTCGTCGCAAGATTCAGCTTGTGTATGTTGCCAAGTAGAATAACGAATGCAAGATCTGTAGTCGTCGCTGGTGTGTGTGTGTGTGTGTGTGTGAGCCACTGATGTAAGCACTATCTGGGGGGCGGAGCAGCAACGTGGGAACCTCGAGCAGCTGCGTCTCACTTGTGGCTGTAGTGTGGGGGGGAGGGGGGGGGAGGGGGGAGGTAGATGTTTCAGGGAGGTGTGGGGGGGATGTGTGGGGAGGTGGATGTTGCCAGGGTGATGGATGTGGGTGGGAGGAGGTTGGGAGGTGATGGAGATGTGGGAGGAAGTGTGAGGGAGAAGGATGAGAGGGGGTGAAGAGGAGGAAGGGGAGGGAGGTGAGGGAAGGGGGGGAGGGTAGAAGGGAAGGGGGGATGGTAGGAGGGAAGGGGGGGGGGTAAGGAAGGGTAGTGGCACTAACCTCCGTGTACTCCTAACTTACTCTCAATTATCTGCCTCGCGCCACTTACCCTCTTGTCATTTTCTCCTCTGCCTCTTACTGCCTCCTGTATTGATCGCCACTTAACCTCTGTCATGCCACTAGATCCTGGACACACGCCACTACCCCTGTCTCACCTAACATCACCATTTAACCCCCTATCACTGTACACTAAAGTCAAACACTATACACCTAAGTCATACACAATACACTAAACAGTCATACACCAGAGTCTATGCACTAAACAGCCATACACTCCACACAAACAGTCACATACAGTTCACATTATCATTAAGAATCAATCGTTCAAGAAAGGTAACACAACCCTGAACTAAATCGTCTCTCAATAGCCAAGTCTTAGAACCATTGTGTCGTGATTTATGAGCGATGTATCCGGGTTATATCCTGGACACGACCTATACACTGACGAGACGTAATTATGGGACTTAACCCCCACTTCTGTTATGGCGGATCACCTGAAGATTAGCTCCCCTTCAATTTATTTCACCTTGATATTAAGCAACCCACCAGCCCAACCTAACCTAGCCCAACCTAACCCAACCTAACCTAACCTAACTTAATGGAGTTTTGCCTCACTATTTCGTGGCTCCAGCGTGATCAAGTTAAATTATGTCTTTTAAAACTTGGTTCATCAGACGCCTACACACACACACACACACACACACACACACACACACACACACACACACACACACACACACACACACACAGGGAAAGAGAGATGGGGAGAGACCGAAAACAGACAGACAGACGACAAGCTAACTACAGCAACAAGCGAGCATAATAACTCAACCACATTGTTCACCGTCGTCAACAAGTGAACAAATGTCATGAACATTAAGAGGAAATATTGCCTTCATTTATCTTATAATTTTCTAACACCCAAAATATATATATATATTGGTAATTAAAGTTTTGCTCTGTTATAATTGATCACTTGACTCAGGTAATTACCGATAATGATATAGGCTGTCTGACAACTTGTGGTCAACAGGTAAAAAATAATAGTTTTGTATATAATTAAAAACATTATCAGGACCCAACACAAATATATATATTATTTATATATTAACATTATATACGGTATATATTTATGTGTTATTATTTTATAGGATATAAGATAAGATTATTGTCCTGTATATAGTGTTAGTGATATACACAAGACAACATATACTGTCTCTATATACAGTACAGTAAGCAGTCGCCTTAACACTGATACCTCGTGTGACGTCATCAACCACCCAGGCTTATCGGTCTTGTCAGGCGGAAACTTAAACTTTTCAATTAAAATACCAAAAAATTGAGACTTCGCTTTTCAGTAAATTCTGACCCTGAAAATTATATTATAAAATAATATAAATAAGATAATAAAAATAAATTAAAAATTATTAATAAAAAATTAAATAAAGAAAATAGAATAAGAATTAAGAATGAAAGAGAATACAATAAAATACGATAAATAGAATACAATAATAAAATAAAGACATTAAATGATGGAAAGTTAAAAATAGTCAAAATTATGTTAGGAAACTTGTAAGGAAAATAATGATAGTGTGGAATTTTCCTTATCATAAACGAGTCTTTGTCGTGGCTGATGACATGAATGAGGTGGACGATGATTTAGACGATGAGCTGGACGATGAGCTGGACGATGAGTTGGACGATTAGTTGGACGATGAGTTTAATCAGCAAATTTTGGAGTGAGTCAGTTTTTATGGGTGTGAAGGATGAGGTGTAATAGTCGGGTGCCGGGCCAGCCTAAGTTGGTTCATTACTTAGACGAATGACACACACACACACTCTCTCTCTCCTGCAAGGCTGTAGTAGTCAGTGTGTGTGTGTGAGGCAGGTGACCTTGTTTACCTGTGCGGGCAGTAGTAGGTGAGTGGCCCCCTCCCACACACCTACCACCTCAGCCTCCTCTCACCTTCTGTCACCACCCTGATCCTCACCTCCCTCCCTCCTCCCTCCCTTCCCTCCTCCCTCCCTCCCTCCCCTCTCTCCCTCTCACAACAACCTCGGCTGCCCTCTCCACCTCCCAGTATATACAATCGTAAACATCACAGCTCTCTACCAGAAAGATCAGGTCTTCGTCAGGTAGGTCTTCTGTCTACGCCTTTTATGATGTATCCTTGGTGGAGTCGCCTATCTATCTATCTATCTATCTATCTATCTGTCTGTCTGTCTGTCTGTCTGTCTGTCTGTCTTCACCCGGTTATAGACAAAGCGAAAGTACTTACTGTGGTGCGGATGAATGGCGAAGCAAAACATGACAGGGCGCAGGTTAGGTAACACGGTAGGGGCCGGGTGGGTGGGGTGGGCAGAGAGGGTCAGTGGTGGGTTAGCTAAGAGGGCCGGGTGAGTGGGGTGGGCAGAGAGGGTCAGTGGGTGGGGTGGGCAGAGCGGGTGTGTATGTGGGCAGGGAGGTGAAAGGTGTTGCCACAGAGAGAAAGGCTAAGTGTTGAGTGATGGTGAATGGTGACTTGTGTGGTGAATGGTGACTTGTGTGGTGAATGATAAGTGTATGTGAATGGTGAGTGATTGAGTGACCGGTGAGGGACATTGATGGAGTACTATGGGTGGTGATGGTGAGTAAAATGTGTTTGTGAGTGAGTGAGTAACGTGTGTTTGTGAGTGAGTGAGTAAAGTGTGGCTTAACTAACTCCAAAAGACAGTGACTCAAAGGTGATACTCGAAAACAGATACCAAGGTCCTACTCCAAGCTTGAGTATAAAGGATGGACGCTCTCATTGAAGGTTTTATCTGTGACTAAGATTGAAGGAAACAAGCGAAGTGATTAAATGCTTGGGGCACCCGTAGATCAGCCCCTCCCTTAGTTTATTTCACCTCATGATTAAACACACTGAATCTACCTGAGAGGATTAGGTTAGGTTAATTTAGCATCATGTTAGGTGGGATTAGGTTAGGTTAGAATAGTTTTTGTGTTAGATTAGGTTAGGGTGGCTTAGGAAGTTAGGTTAGTTTGCTAGATTAGCTTTAGCGTTAGGTTAGGTTAGGTTAGTGAGGTTAGGTTGTGTTAGGTGAGCTGTTGGTGATTAATTTTTGTCCTTATAAAATCACTAAAGGAACGAAGATGACAGACAGCTGATGATGATAACTGAGGAAGTGAAAGTGACAGGTTGAGGCAGGTGAGTGAAGGTGTGAATGAAGGTGAACGAGTGATATGAATGAGGGGTCAGAGGTGAATGAGTCACTGTGTGGGGGAAACAGGAGATGAAGAAGATTTTATTGGAGGAAAAGAGGATTAACAGATAAGATTTACTGTGTTATTGTTATTTAACCTTAACAGATCCGTGACACCCTCATGATGACTTCACTAACCTCTCTAGTGTTAAGTTAGTTAGGTCAGGTTCAGGTCAGGTCAGGTCAGGTCAGGTCAGGTCAGGTCAGGTCAGGTTAGGGTCAGGTGTTGCTAGTTAAGGATATGTCAGAGTTCGGACTGGTGAGGGAGGGAGGGAGGGGGTGGAGACCCTTGTAAATTATTGCCGCACTCCTCCTCCTCCTTCTCCTCCACCTCGCCTCCTCCTCCCTCCTCCTCCTCCTCCCTCCTCCTCCTCCTCCACCTTCCCCTCCTCCTCCTCCTCCTCCTCCTCCTCTCCCAAACAATGGTAACACTGTATTACACTTCCTGGCCTTCCTCCTTCTTCCTATCTATCACCCTTCCTCCTGTTTTACTCCTCCTCCCTCCCTCCCTCTGTCTCTTCCCTCTCTCCCTCCCTCTCCCTCCCTCCTCCCTCCCTCCCTCTCTCCCTCCCTCCCTAGTTACGGAGTCCCTTAATGGGCGAGGAAGTTTATTAGAGGGGAAATATTTTTAAGAGGCAGTGCGTGTAGTCCCTCCCTCTCTCCTTCCCCTTAGTCACCAGGACCTCAACCCTCCCTTAATGGGCCAGGATGGTTAAGGGGGTGAAGGTAAGGAGAAAGGGTTAATACTGTGGTACTTCAGACGGTGTTGGAGAATGTTATTAGAATAGTAACTCAAACTACTGAGAATTGGGTAAAGTTTTCAGTAGCTCCCTCCCTCCCTCCCTCCCTCCTCTCTTCCCTCCCTCGGCCTCCCTCTCCCTCCCTCCTCCCTCCCTCCCTCCTCCCGCCCTCCCTCATCGTCGCCGTAGTGACCCCCACCAACCTGACCTCTCTTCTTTTGACATCTGATAGGGATGGGTCGGCCTGGTGCTCACTACCCACACCTTGTAATTATGTCACCCACACTCACCTACGTCTATAATTCACTCATATATACAACACATACCAACACCTACAACACACCTTCAACACACCCACCCACACCATCAACACATACCAACACCTACAACACACCTTCAACACACCCACCCACACCATCAACACATACCAACACCTACAACACACCCTTCAACACACCACCCACACCATCAACACATACCAACACCTACAACACACCTTCAACACACCCACCCACACCCATCAACACATACCAACAACACCTACAACACACCTTCAACACACCCACCCACACCATCAACACATACCAACACCCAACACACCTTCAACACACCCACCCACACCATCAACACATACCAACACCTACAACACACCTACAACACACCCACCCACACCATCAACACATACCAACACCTACACACCTTCAACACACCCACCCACACCATCAACACATACCAACACCTACAACACACCTTCAACACACCCACCCACACCATCAACACATACCAACACCTACAACACACCTCTAACACACCCACCCACACCATCAACACATACCAACACCTACAACACACCTTCAACACACCCACCCACACCATCAACACATACCCAACACCTTCAACACACCCACCCACACCATCAACACATACCAACACCTACAACACACCTTCAACACACCACTACACCATCAACAACACATACAACACCACACCTACAACACACCCACCCACACCATCAACACATACCAACACCTACAACACACCCTACAACACACAACACACCCACACCATACAACACATACCAACACCTACAAACACCTACAACACACCCACCCACACCATCAACACATACCAACACCTACAACACACCTTCAACACACCCACCCACACCATCAACACATACCAACACCTACAACACACCTTCAACACACCACCACACCCATACCAACACCCAACACACCTTCAACACACCCACCCACACCATCAACACATACCAACACCTACAACACACCTTCAACACACCCACCCACACCATCAACACATACCAACACCTACAACACACCTTCAACACACCCACCCACACCATCAACACATACCAACACCTACCACACCTTCAACACACCCACCCACACCATCAACACATACCACCTACAACACACCTTCAACACACCCACCCACACCATCAACACATACCAACACCTACAACACACCTTCACACCACCCACACCATCAACACATACCAACACCTACAACACACCTTCAACACACCCACCCACACCATCAACACATACCAACACCTACAACACCTTCAACACACTCCACCCACACCATCAACACATACCAACACCTACAACACACCTTCAACACCCACCCACACCTACAACACACATACACACATACACCTTCACACACCCACACACACACCTTCAACACACACCCACACCTACAACACACACCTTCATCACACACACCCACAACACACCCAGACCCACAACACACAGAAAGTCCCAATGTGTCCATCTGCTGCTAGTTAGTACATGTGCTGCCAGGAGGGGAAGAGCGGTGACTGTACAGAACTTTTGTGTGTGACTGTACAGAACTTTTGTGTGTGACTGTATCTAGGAAGTATGTCCAAACAACTTTTCTACCGGCCCAATTGAAACCCTGATATCTCGCTTGAGGAAAGAGCGGTACCGTTCCTACCATCGGCGCCCCGTAACTTTAAACTGCAGTTTATTGTGTTGGGTGACCCTTTGCGCAGTGTTGGAATTGACCCGTGTTGGGGAGAGGGAGGTGAGGTGGGGATGGAGGGTGAGGTGGAGTGGAGGGTGAGGTGGGGTGGTGGGGTGTGGTGGGTGAGGGGGTGTAGAAGTGAAGGTGAGGGGGGAAAGGTTACAGCCACAAATTAACCAGAATTACAATGTTTAAGCTCAAGCAGTATCTGTATGAGTGTGTGTGTGTAAGTGTGTGTGTAAGTGTGTGTGTGAGTGTGTTGTACCGTTAAGGCTGTTGTGATGGTGACCACCTGAAGCTTAAGACACCTCAGCTTATTTTACATGAAGTTACCCACCCACACGCTGCCTGAGTGAGTTGGAGGGGTGAAGGTGAGGTGTATAGTGGTGTCGTGGTGCTGGAGGTAACAGGGAGGTACTGGAGGTAGCAGGAAGGATGTAACACTTCCGCTAGGTAATGTTCCCACGGTCCAGACACACCTACCCCTCACCAAATCCTCCATCATCTCAGAGGTTTGGCAAATATCATCAAATTAACACTGAGACTCTACCTTAACTAGATACCTCCACTTAACACCAGTTAGGGATAATATTAACGTAGAGAATGTTAAGTGACTCAGGATAGTGTGTTCACCCACCATCCCCACCCACCATCACTACCCACCATCACTACCCACCATCACCACCCACCATCACCACCCACCAGGCTCCTTCACTCTCATACAAAGTCAACTATACTGACGGACCCTTGGCGGAGTATGTTGCACCGCCCCTCACAACACACCCTACCGCCCCTCACAACACACCCTACCTCCCTCACCCCAGGAACACACACACACACACAAACTGGTAAACACGTCATGGATCTGGACTGGTTCTTAATAATAATTTGAATAAAAGTCTAAAAAAAATCACCGGATATTACTGACCTCTTGTGAGGGGCGAGTGTTGAGGTGCCTTGTGTGTGGAGGAGGAACACTACACTCCTCCTCCTCTCTCTGTCGTGACTCCTAATTAGTGTCAAGTGATGGTATCTTGTTAAGGTATAGTTCTCAGTGTTAATTTTGTTCCCATTGTAGAGGTTAAATTTGTTGTATAATTTAACTCAGGCAGTAAGACACGTCTACATTGTCTTCAGGTACAAGACAATAACATTTCCCTTACGATCCTCTATGATGCCGGACACTACAGTGAGGCAGGATCTTCCTCCACGTGTGTAAGATTCCTGTGTATTGTTTCATTACATTCAATTCAGTTCAGTTCTGTCTCGTCCTTGATCACCCTCGAGGGACCTTTCTCTCTCTCTCTCTCTCTCTCTCTCTCTCTCTCTCTCTCTCTCTCTCTCTCTCTCTCTCTTTTTTTCTCTCTCTCTCTCTCATTCTCAAGTGTTCAGAGTAGAGACAAATAATCAGGTTGAGAACACAGATTAGAACATAACTCATGAAGGATGTATTCATGTAGTCCTCACCACCACCCGCCTCCAGCTGAACAACGAGTTGAACAACAGCAGCCAACAACACGGGCGTCCCTCCCCCCCCTACCACCTCCTTCATCTCCTCCCCCTCACTCGCTTTACCTCCCCCAAGGTAATCTTTCACCCTTCTTATCTTTCCCCTCAAGTGCCCACCCTTACCCCTTCACCTCACCTCTCACCCCGCCGCTTCTCCCAACGGTTTACTGAAGGAGAGGCAAATTTAGAATAAATGTGTGGAATGAGAGGAGGAATTGGGGGAGGATGAGTGGAGGAGGAGGATGAGTGGAGGAGGAGGATGATGAGTGGAGGAGGAGGATGAGTGGAGGAGGAGGAGGATGAGTGGAGGAGGAGGATGAGTGGGGAGGAGGAGGATGAGTGGGAGGAGGAGGAGTGGGAGGAGGAGGATGAGTGGAGGAGGAGGAGGATGAGGCCTGGAGAGGAACCTGGTCGATACTGAACTGGTAAACAAAGACATATAACTAGTCGACACAGTGGTAATTGTGCGGTAGCTGTGGTGAATGTGGTGGGTGTGGCTGTGGTAGTAGATGTTGTGGTGGTTATAATTTTTATAATTTGCCCTGCGATGGGACTAGTTTATTGGGCACCCTTGTATCCTGTGCAAGTCGTAGCACAAAAAGCGATACAGCGCCCAACAGGGCATCACACACATAGTTCATGCTTGCCTCGTCGACTCATGCATTAAGGGCGTAAGTGCCTGAAGGGCCATGGGTTTCATCGGCAAGTTACATATAGTGACAGGTGAGTGTGGGGGAGAATTACCGATAAATTACATCTGTTTATGGCAAGGAGTGGCAGGTCCCTAATAAGTCAAATGCCTGTAGGAGGAGGGATATTGGTCAGGAGGAAGGGGTGTTGGTGGGGACTGTGGTGGGGGTGGAGGGAGGCATTGACAGTATTAAGGACAAAACTTTTAGTGTGAGTGTGATGACGTGTGCGTCGGTAGTTGCAGCGGCGACAAGGAGGAGGTTGGTAGAAGACGTCCTTCCTGGCGGAGATACGTAGTCCACGTACGGTCATCGGTACGGTCCAAATGCGCGGAGAGCTGGAGTGCGGGGGGTGGGGGGATCCCGCGTCCTCTGGTCCAACAGAAAGCCCTGGTGAAGACAGCCTAGAGACAGGAGTAGGTATGGCTTGCAGGTGGTAGACAGGTTGGGACGCGGAGTAGACAGGGCTGGGGTGCGGGAATGAGTCAGGCCGACGCCGTTGAGGTCGCAGGTCGGAGGTACAGGACAGAGGTCAATAAAGGTCAGACAGATGTAGGATGGCTGGGTCAAAGGCAGGAATGTGGCGCAGTAATGGTACTTGCGTCAACTCCGCATGCTTCCCTGTTGAGCGCTGTAAACGCTTTCTTGCCCTTCGCCTTGCATAGGATGCCAGGAGGTGCCCAATAAACTAGTCTCCTCGCAGGGCAATTCTGAATCTTAGTTGTGCTGTCTGGCCGTGGGTACAAGTGAAGGTATTCTCTTAAGATAGAGTCAGTGTAACTTTTAAGCTATTTTTAATCACAACACCCTCACATCACCCCCTAACACCTCAACACCCTCACAACACTCCCAACACTCACAACACCCCTAACACCTCAACACCCTCACATCACCCC
>NW_024736650.1:2424273-2426773 GCF_018991925.1 Homarus americanus
CAGCCTGGGTCACCTCCACCAGCCCTGGGTCACCTCCACCAGCCCTGTCACCTCTCCCCAGCCTGTCACCCTCCACCAGCCTGGTCACCCTCCACCAGCCCCCTGTCACCCTCCACCAGCCCTGTCACCCGTCACCCTCCACCAGCCTCGTCACCTCCACCAGCCCTGGGTCACCTCCACCACCTCGTCACCCCCTCCACCCAGCCTCGTCACCCTCCACCACCCCCGTCACCCTCCACCAGCCCCTGTCACCCCTCCACCTCAGTTCACCACCAGCAGGGCACCACAGGAATGCCTACAACAGTAATATCCTTCCCACGGGCCCAGTTGTTGAACACACACACACACACACACACACACACACACACACACACACACACACATACACTCACCCACTAAGTCTGGGGCCCATTAAGTCAGGGGCCCATTAAGTCTGGGGCCCATGTAACCAAGAGTCAGCAGGTAGAGGGGGTCTAGGGCCGGGTAGTAATCTTATGTTACTGTCAGTTGAACAAGTTACTGCCGCCAGCCCACGGCCGTTGTATCCGTGGGTTGTAATGTCAGTGGTTATGGGCGAGGCATTGGTGTGGGCGTGGTATGGGCGTATTGTAGGCGCAGTGTGGGTATAGGAGAGTTATGAGGATGGGCGTGGTGTGAATTTTTCATCATAATAACATTTGAATGGAGGTCACTACAGTACAGTAGGCCTATTGGTCCATACTAGACAGCCATTATCTATCCTAACCTACGTTATTGTAACCACCTAACGAGTTAATGATGGTGTAGGGTGACCATATAACACGCACTATGTAACACACACACTATGTAACACTATAATATTCTACCACACACTATGTAACACTATAATACTCCACCACACACTATGTAACACTATAATATTCTACGACACACTATGTAACACTATAATACTCCACCACACACTATGTAAAACTCCACCACACTAAGTAACACTCCACCACACTAAGTAACACTCCACCATACACTAAGTAACACTCCACCATACACTAAGTAACAATTATCACACACTTTAGTGGTAAGTATCAGCAAGCTTAATCTCTCGCTTCAGACGATGAATCAAACAAGTTTTATCAATACTCCTCCCAAGTATTTTTTCCTGCCTGAAAAAACCCGACTTTGACTGTGGCCACACCCAGGTGAGTCCTTGTATTACTGACGCAGGTGTGGTGATGAGGTTCCTCCCTCAGGTGTACCAAAGGGACCTCTTGCCTCACACTTGATGTAGCTACACCATGTGGCATGACTTAGTGAACTGAAATGTGAAGTATTATGAATGACTATCAAGGTCAAGATGAACTTATGTGTCATTCACGTTTATGTAGTATATACGTGACTCAGGTGTGTTAATTAGCCATTTGTATGAGTCAGGTATGAACGACAGATAAGTTCTTGATTAACTATATGATGCTGTTGAACATGGACCACTTGTGTGTGGGGGGGGGGGGAAGGCTCCAACAGGTATGTGTACCCCAAGATAGCCCCTGACCTCTCTCCTCCGGGGGCCCTCACACCTCTCTCCTCCGGGGCCCCCACACCTCTCTCCTCCTGGGTCTCACACCTCTCTCCTCCGGGGCCTCACACCTCTCTCCTCCTGGGGGCCCTCACAACTCCCCTCCGGGGCCCCTCACACCCCTCTCCTCCGGGGGCCCTCACACCTCTCTCCCTCCTGGGCCCCAACACCTCTCCTCCGGGCCCTCACACCTCTCTCCTCCGGGGCCCTCACAACTCTCTCTCTCCTCCGGGGCCCTCACAACCTCCCTCCGGGGGCCCCCCACACCTCCTCCTCCGGGCCCTCTCCTCCTGGGCCCCTCACACCCTCCTCCGGGGGCCCCTCACACCCTCTCTCTCCTCCGGGGGTCCTCACATCCCCCTCCGGGGGCCCCCTCTTACACCTCTCTCCTCCGGGGCCCCTCACACCTCTTCTTCCTCCGGGGGCCTCACACCTCCCTCCTCCGGGGCCCTCACACCTCTCTCCTCCGGGGCCCTCACACCCTCCTCCGGGGCCCTCACACTTCTCTCCTCCGGGGCCCTCACCCCTCTCTCCATATCATTGTTCTTCAAGTCACACAATATAATTTAACTCAGTTGTACGAGGTTTTAACACATGACGGGTGTCCCGGGCCGGGCTGGGACCCTGGTGTTTGATACCCTTTACACTCCTCTGCCGATCCCGGACGCCCACGCCCACACCTTCATACACATCAACGGTCTACGCCCACGCCTCCATACATATCAACGGCCGGCGCCCACACATCCATACACATCAACGGTCAACGCCAACACTTTCATACGCATCAACGGCCGGCGCCCACACCGTACGCATCGGTTACAAAACGCTGCGCTAACCAACGGTAAGAACGTTTATACGCCCACACTCAGAGGATGGGTCCAGCCTCACACCTGCCCACGCCCCTCTTGTTGTACTGTATGTCGGCCCGGAGAGAGACACACACACACGACC
>NW_024736650.1:2431773-2516773 GCF_018991925.1 Homarus americanus
CTCACGTATTTACCCTAACCGCTAGACTGAACACCAGCTATGTCTCCCCCCTCCCTTACTATCTACCCTTCACCCCTTGGGTTAGCTAAGCTAATAGTGTGTTAGGGTTGTGTCATGGGTTAGTTGTCTTTCGGTACAGGCACTAGACATCCTACCCTATCCCATATATGGGTGTTTTGAGGGCCATATTTCGTATTCCGCCGACCCTACTGGCGGATGCTGGTCTAGGGAGGTTGTCTATTGCCTGGCCGTATAGATAGGAGGAGGTAATGGACCTTTTGAGATTTGGTAGCTCTTTGGAAACCATGTATGGTCGTTGTCGTTGTCTTTGAAGGGGTTCTTGCTCTGATCGTCTATCTTTTGCCAGACTCTGCTGGCCAGAGTGTGTAGCTGCTGGTTGATGGGTTTTATTCTCAGGTCTCTATGTATCTCGGCTGTGGTTCTGGTGAAGGGGCATCTTTCACCTGTGACGAATCTCAGGGCTTCATTTTGGACCCACCTGTAATTTTAATAATTGAGTGGTGCTCATAGTATGAAGCGGTACTGCTGGGTAAGTTAATATCGGTATGATAAGTGATGTCACCAGGCGGAGTTTTATTTTCTCAGGAAGCGCGTTAAAGCGGTATAGGTTTCTCGGCTCTCTTCTTGCCTTTTCCTTCCTGGTGTGGACATGATGGGAGTAACTTGTCGTGGATATATGCAGGCCCAGGAGGGTTCCTCTGCTTTTGTATTCTATCTGGGCATTATTGGCTACTAATGGATGGGTTTTCCTTCTGCATAAGGGTATCACTGTGAATTTCGGGAGACTGGTTTGGATTTCTCAGTCACCACCCACGTTACATTTCACCCACGTCAAACCTCACCTACGTCACATTTTACCCACGTCACCCCTCCCACGTCACCCCACACCCATGGTTACCTCTCGCACGTCACACCTCACCACGTCACCTCCCGTCACCCCTCCCCCGTCACCCCACACCCATGGTCACCTCTCACCCCCAAAGACCAGGATTCTCAGAGACTCGTAAAGACTTCTTCCTCGTAAATTAAAATGTAAGAATATTTACCATGTTAATTGAATTGCGATTTATTTACTGTCCTGAGGTATATATTCTTGATCCTACATCTGTCTGCTTATATGTCTGTCTGTCTTTCTATATATCTGATTTTCTATATGTTTCTATCTCTAATTATCTGTCTGTCTGTCTGTCTACCCCCTCACACTCACACCATTAATCGCCTCGCTTTCACCTGTACCCTCATGTTGACCCAACCAGTGTACCAGGTAATGCTCTCTGTGTTGATTAATTTTTTGTACTAATAACATATTATTATTATTATTATTACGATATTTTTATTTTATTTTGTATTTTTATTTTATTTTTTAATTTAGTGTGTGTGTGTGTGTCATCAGTATTTTGCTTCATTATGACAAGTTTTATTTCATTCAGAACTCTGACCTTATACACACGCACACACACACACACATACAGAAACGTAAGACATCACTGGCCGTTGCCCTTGTTGACTTCAGGAAGGCCTTTGACCTTGTTGATCACTGCACTGTTATCAACAAGGCCATTGCACTAGGGCTGCCCACCAACCTGGTCTCATGGCTCACTGATTTCTAGAGTGGACGTCGCCAGGCAGTGAGGTATCAGGGCTCGGTCTCCACATTCCAACACCTCACCTGCGGTGTTCCCCAGGGGACCAAGATGGGACCACTGTGCTTCCTCATCCTGATCAACGACGCTCTATTGGACACTCCTCACAGGTGAAAGTACGTGAATGAATGCACTGTGGGGGTTTCAATGGACAACACCGCACCAGACTACTCATCGCTACAGGGCACCCTAGACAGGCTACAGGCATGGACTGCGGAGAACAATGTCACCATCAACCACACCAAAACCGTAGTCATGCACATCAATACCGGCACCACTCCAGTGCAAGCCCCAGCAGTCACAGTGGGTGCCCATCCTCTCCAGCTGGTGCAGTCTGCCAAACTCTTGGGTGTAACGATAGACAACAAACTGAACTGGGAGGCCCATGTAAATAACACAGTCAAGGCAGCCTCATACCGTCTCTACATGCTACGACGATTTAGGTCTCTTGGGACACCCACGCCAGAGATGGGGACTATCAACAACGCCTTTATTCTCCTCAAACTAACGTATGCGTCACCAGCCTTGTCGCCTTCTCTCAACTCCA
Source organism: Homarus americanus (assembly GCF_018991925.1). Lineage (NCBI taxonomy): Eukaryota > Metazoa > Arthropoda > Malacostraca > Decapoda > Nephropidae > Homarus > Homarus americanus. The sequence continues at coordinate 2,433,985 of NW_024736650.1, forward strand.
CCCAACAACGTCAGCTAGAGAAGGTACAGAAAGGGGCCTGCAGAATCATGCTCCGCGCAGAATACTCCGGCTACATCAATGCTCTCTTCACCCTGGAAATGCCATCCCTCAGTCACCTCCACCACCAAGCACTGGAAAGGTTTGGCAGCCAACTAATGCACCACCCTCGTCATCGCCACCTCCTGCCACCTGCAGCCCCCCACCCACCTCACGCAGTCCGCCACTACAACAAAATTCAGCCCATAAGAGCCCGCACTGATAGATATAAGAATAGCACCATTCCATCTTTTGTTAAAATAATAAACAACTCCTGATTTATGTACTGTACAGCCCTGTAAATGTATTCAACGCATATAATTTTGTCTAAATCAAATATAAGTCTGTACATTTTCAGCCACCAGCTGCAACTCTATTAATAAGCCGTTTATTATTATTATTACACACACACACACACACACACACTTGACGCAACACACCTTCCATGACGTGTTAGTTATTATACCAAACAATCACCCTCCAACCTCACCCTCCAACCTCATCCTCTAACCTTAACCTCCATCCACATCCTCCAACCTCACCCTTCAACCTCACCTTCCAACCACACCCTCCCACCTCACCACCCCACCTCACCATCCAACCTTACCCTCCAACCACACCCTCCAACCACACCCTCCAACCACACCCTCCCACCTCACCCTCCCACCTCACCCTCCCACCTCACCCTCCAACCTCAAACCCTCTAACCTCATCCTCCCACCTCATCCTCCCACCTCACACCCCTCACCATCCCACCTTACCCTCCAACCACACCCCTCCCACCTCACCCCTCCAACCTCACCTCTCTCACCCTCTAACCTCTAACCCACCACCACCACCACCATCACCACCACCACCACCACCACACCAACAGGGACAGGTGAGTAGGGTGAGTCAGCCTACACCAGACTCCCGCCAGCTGGTCACAATGTGTCCCTCCCCTGACCTGGGCTGACGGTGGCTGATGCTGGGCTGACGGTGGCTGATGCTGGACTGATGGTGGCTCATGCTGGGCTGACGGTGGCTGATGCTGGGCTGACGGTGGCTGTTGCTGGGCTGATGGTGGCTGATGCTGGGCTGATGGTGGCTGATGCTGGGATGATGGTGGCATGCTAGGCTGACTGTGACTGACGACAACCTCGGCTGGTCACTGTGACGTGCTGACGACGACAAGAGACGAAGTGAAGAGGTGGTGACGTCACTAACCTAACCTACCCTTGAGGATAATGAGGCACCTTGACGTGGTCCTCGAGGGGGATGGGTATAAGGATCAGGTAGTCAGGGTGAGATCACCTTCAAGTGACGTGTCCGCCTCACTCATTTATTTTATTGGGCAAGAATTTCTGAAGTGGTGGTGGTAGTGGTGGTGGTGGTGGTGGTACTAGTGGTGGTAGTGGTGGTGGTACTAGTGGTGGTGGGAGTGGTGGTGGTGGTGGTGGGAGTGGTGGAGGTGGTACTAGTGGTGGTGGTACTAGTGGTGGTGGGAGTGGTAGTGGTGGAGGTGGTACTAGTGGTGGTGGTACTGGTGGTGGTGGTGGTGTGGTGGTGGGAGTGGTGGTGGTGGTGGGTGGGTACTAGTGGTGGTGGGAGTGGTGGCACTAGTGGTGGTGGGAGTGTGGTGGTGGTGGTGGAGGTGGTACTAGTGGTGGTGGTACTAGTGGTGGTACTGGTGGTGGTACTAGTGGTGGTGTGGTGGTGGTGGTTCTGGTGGTGGTGGGAGTGGTAGGTGGTTCTAGTGGTGGTGGTGGAGTGGGGAGGTGGTACTAGTGGTGGTGGTACTAGTGGTGGTGGGAGTGGTAGTGGTGGAGGTGGTACTAGTGTGGTGGTGGTACTGATGTGGTACTGGTGTGGTGGTACTGGTGGGTGGGGTGGTGGTGGTGGTGGTGGTGGAGGTGGTACTAGTGGTGGTGGTGGTGGTGTGGTGGTGGTGGTGGTGGAGGGTGTGGTGGTGGTGGTGGTGCAGTGGTGGTGGAGTGGTGGTGGTGGTGGTGGGTGGATGGTGGTGGTGGTGGTTAGTGGTGGTGGTGGTGGTGGTGGTACTTGGTGGTGGGAGTGGTGGTGGTGGTGGTGGTGGTGGTGGTACTAGTGGTGGAGTAGGTACTAGTGGTGGTGGGGGTGGTGGGTGGTAGCAGTGGTGGAGGTGGTACTAGTGGTGGTGGGAGTGGTGGTACTGGTGGGAGTGGTGGTGGTGGTGGTGGTAGCAGTGGTGGTAGTGACGCAGGGTGATAGACTATTATCACAGGAAATATAACGTATTTACTATAAGATATACCAGATGGTTATAATTCCGTTATACATCAAGACAAGAGATGCATATATTATATACCCGAGTATAACCGCTGACTGGTGCGGTATATAAGGACTGGTTATATGACCTAGATATATCAGGCGATATATCCCGGGTATAACCCATGGCGGGAGAGGAAGGTTAGGTTAGCTTTAATCGGGAGGTGATTTACTGGTGGGTGTGGTCTGGTCTCTCTCTCTCTGACCCAAGATTCAGCACACCTCACAGAAGCTTCTGAAGATGGTCCACTGGCTCCCTACCTAACCTAACCATCTCCTTTAACACGTGTTGTAGTTAAGTTTGGACTATCTTCCGCTTCATTATGCCCAGAAACACATCTTGTTGATACAGAAGATAAACAAGTCTGGAGTGTTAGCGGTTGACCAGTTAGGTGTGCTTGTCCCACTCGTTGTAGCATAGTGGCCATCAATTAGCGGCTGAGCAGGATAGTGTACAGTGTTTATGGGGGGGTAGGTACCACTCCATGGGGGGGTAGAGGAGGTTAAGGGTACGGGGGATGTGATGCGTGACGTTCATTGGTCTAGAATGTTTGTTATTGTCAGTGATAACATGAAGATTAACCCCCCTCTCTCTCTCCCTCCAGGTTAGGTTAAGTCAGGTTTTGCTGAGAAAGAGGATTTTAAAAATTTGGGTGAGAAACTAAATATTTAAAGCATTTACAGACGAAAACTAATTCACAGCATTTATAAGTGAGAAACAGCATTTACAGCATTGAACGTTAAGAAATAAACACAAGTCTCTTTATTTACATTATTCCAATTCGTCTATTTATCACCTAGTTTCTTAACTCAATCTTTATTCATTGTCTTATCTCCGGGTCTCGCTTCCATCATTCTTCCATTCCATTCATTATTCACGTCTTTCTATTATTCTTATCTTTATTCGCTTATCTGTTGCTTCCTTCTACTCTAATCTTCTTCTTCTGTTCATTGATTCTTTCTCATTTATTTCTTAATGGGATTGAAATTCGTCCATTTATCTTCAGGAGAGTTTCAAAATGGTCCAAGTCTCTCTCTCTCTCTCTCTCTCTCTCTCTCTCTCTCTCTCTCTCTCTCTCTCTCTCTCTCTCTCTTATCTCCCTGGCCTGGCGTCTCTCTGTCTCAGCATGGTGTAACAGTGGCTCCTTATCTCTCTATCTCTCCCCGCCACAGTCGTGATAAACCATTACAATCTCCCCCAGAACTCCCACACCCTGTCATATCTTTTTAACTATATGGCACCTTCACCCTTGCCACACCTTCACCCTGCCAGCCACACCTTCACCCTGCCAGCCACACCTTCACCCTGACAGCCACACCTTCACCCTGCCAGCCACACCTTCACCTTGCCAGTCTCACCTTCCCCTGCCTCCACCTTCCCCCTGCCAGTCTCACCTTCACCCTGCCAGCCACACCTTCACCCTGCCAGCCACACCTTCACCCTGCCAGCCACACCTTCACCCTGCCAGCCACACCTTCACCCTGCCAGTCTCACCTTCACCCTGCCAGTCCCACCTTCACCCTGCCAGTCTCCCTAACCTGACCTACCCTGCTAACCCCGATAGTGTGACCTCAGAACCCACCCTTATGGCACCCTACCTTGAAAAAGACCTCACTTAACCAAGCTGTTGTCATGGAAACGAGGTGTCTCTGTTGTTTTGGTGATCAGCAGTGTTTCCCGGGCTGAGGGGGACACACACACACACACACACACACACACACTTGGTAGTGATGACATCTGGTCCCGCACTTCACTGACCAAACTAGCCATAGATTGTCTGTCTTTACCTGACGTCCCCAAGATAAGGCAAGCAGACAAGCGGGACGGGGCGAGACGAGACGGGGCGGGGCGGGGCGGGGAGGGGCGAGGCGAGGCGGGGCGGGGAGGGGCGAGGCGAGGCGGGGTGGGGTGGGGTTGGGTGGGGTGACGGAGTACTCACAGCGCCGCCATAGTCCCTCGTGGCCCCAGGCAGCGGGAGTCCTACTCATAACATTCTTCTTGGGGACATTCTGCTGCTTCTTCTTTCCCGACACTTGTATGTCGGCCATCTGTGTGTGTGTGTGTGTGTGTGTTCTGTGATTGAAAGAAACTGTAGGTTCTTATGTAGAAAAATAATAACAAGAACAGTAATAATAATAATAACATTAATAATAATAATAATGATAATAATAATAATGATGAAAATAATAATATTGTTTATCATTGTTGACAAAAGTTGTATTATATTACAGGTAAGTGAAGGATCACCTGTAATTACCTCATCACTACCAGGTGAGTGAGGGACCTGACCTGACCTAAGATGGTGGTTGTGGTGTTGGGGTGATAGTTGTAGTAGTGGTTGTTGGTGGTGGTGAGTGTTGTTGGTGGTGGAAAGTAACCACTTGAGGGAGATCCTACTTATTTGTTCTGGACTTGAGGGTTAAATCTGCAGGTGTGTTAAGAGTTCCTTGTTATCTACTCCTACACACACACACACACACACACACACACACACACACACACACACACACAGTGATAAACTCTTTTAAATTCATTCATATTTTTCTTCTTCTAATCTTATCTAAACATTAAAACAAAGGTTCTAATCGACCCAGTCAGCCTACACCTTACCTGGCCTCTGAGTTAGAGTGGCTTAATTTAGGTTATGTTTGGTTATGTTAGGTCAGGTCGAGTTAGTTTAAGTTAGGTCAAGTTATTTCAAGGTCGTGTACGATAATATGGTGTAGGTTAGGTAAGGATAGGTAAGTTAAGGCTGTTTAGGTTAGGTTGACTTAGGTTAGGTTAGGAAAGGTTAGGTTGACTTTAGTTAGGTGTGGTTACATATTGTTATCGTCCACATCACACAGTGTGACGGCGGTAGTGTGGTACGGTAAGGTGTCTGGCGTCAGTGTGTCGCTTCCGGCTTAACATATCGTTAGTATCACTGATAAGCGAGGCGCGTGACACCCCAGAGTCGTGTGGGGGTTGTGTGGGGTCGTGACGGGGGTCGTGTGGGGTGTTGACAGGGGTCGTGTTGGGTTGTGGGGGTCGTGACGGGGGTCGTGTGGGGTGTTGACAGGGTCGTGTTGGGTTGTGGAGGTCGTGACGGGGGGTCGTGTGGGGGTGTTGACAGGGGGTCGTGTTGGGTTGGTCGGCGTGACAGGGGTCGTGTGGGGTGTTGACAGGGGGTGTGTTGGGTTGTGGGGGGGTCGTGACGGGGGTCGTGGGGAGTGTTGACAGGGGGTCGTGTTGGGTTGTGGAGGAGGTCGTGACAGGGGTCGTGTGGGGAATGGTGACAGGGTCGTGTTGTTGGAGTTGTGGAGGCCGTGACGGGGGTCGTGTGGGGTGTTGACAGGGGGTCGTGTTGGGTTGTAGGAGGTGTGACGGGGGGTCGTGTGGGTGTTGTTGACGGGGGGTCGTGTTGGGTTGTGGAGAGTCGTGACGAGTGGTAAACACGTTAACGTTGCGTTAAGTGAGTAATCTGGGTGGAAATACACTGGGGGGAATCTTCAGGTAATCCTTAATAATTTGTTTCCATAACTTTCATCAATTGTAAATTTTTGGTTCCTCTTACAGCTGGGTGGACTAAAGGTGCCCCCGGACGCGAACCAATGAATCTTAGGACGGGAAGAGAGTGCTGAATCCACTCAGCCTCCGCTCATTTTTTGTTATCAGATTCCAGTCTTTAATACCTTGTCGTCCTACCCTAGCGGCCCGCAGCACCCTCTTCACAACACCTACAGTATGTGGAGTGAGGCGCGGGAGGAAAGTGAGGGGTGAGGCGCGGGAGGCGGGTGAGGCACAGGAGAAAGTGAGGGTGAGGCACAGGAGGAAAGTGAGGTGAGCACAGGAGGAAAGTGAGGGTTGAGGCACAGGAGAGAGGGAGTGAGGGTTGAGGCACGGGGAGGAGAAGTGAGGTTTGAGGGCACGGGAGAGGGAGAAGTGAGGGGTGAGGCACGGGAGGAGAAGTGAGGTTGAGGCACGGGAGGAAAGTGAGGTTGAGGCACGGGGAGGAGAAGTGAGGGGTTGAGGCACAGGAGGAAGAGAAGTGAGGGTGAGGCACGGGAGGAAAGTGAGGTTGAGGCACGGGAGGAAAGTGAGGTTGAGGCACAGGAGAGTGAGGGGTGAGGCACGGGAGGAAAGTGAGGGGTGAGGCACGGGAGGAAGATGGTTTTGTGGTAACGAGTTGTCGACAAGCTATTAGCATCTCTCTCTCTCTCTCTCTCTCTCTCTCTCTCTCTCTCTCTCTCTCTCTCTCTCTCTCTCTCTCTCTGTTGTTACGTGAACAGATGTTAGTAGGAAGGGACCTCTGAACACCGCCATAGTTGCCGTCAGACTTCCACAGTGTGTCAGTTGGGCACAGAGTGGAGGCCTCAGTCTGCTTATGTATTTAAACTCGGTTTTTCCCTTTTTCAGCGACACAGTTAACCTGATCAACATCATCACAGATAGATACATGATATAATTATGTGGAAGCCATTGAATACATATGTCTTACTAATACTATTGTGCGACTTTAAATAATAATAATAATAATAATAATAATAATAATAATAATAATATTATTATTATTATTATTATTATTATTATTATTATTATTATTATTATTATTATTATTATTATTATTATTATTATTATTACTGACTGACTGACTGACTGACTGACTGACACTAGTACAGTAGTACAGAGGAGACAATACAGGTATGTATTATTGTGCAAATATTACTGAATAAACTTTGGCTTGCACCACTGTCCAGGCGTCGCGTCATGGGCGTTGGGTCACTTATGAATGATCTTGAAAACGTCTCTCAAATACCTCACTACCGCATGTATATCTTTTACTACTATATCTCACCTTTAACAATTCATTATTTTTTACATTTTCATGTAGTATAATTTATAAAAGTAAGATTTGTTAAAGTATGGAAGCGGCAGTTTCATGTGGCAAGTGACGTCATCTGCTGACGTCACTGAAGCGTTTCTGCTTCATATATTATTTAGATTTTTTTTTTTGTTATTGAGTTTCACTTTGGTTCGTGATCTCTTATTTTTTATTATTGTTTATGGTATTTATTGTGTTAACATACCAATGCTTAAGAAACTCCGTAAATTGTCGTAGAAATTGTGATATTTTGTAAAGTAACTGACTGGTAACTGTGTGGCCCAGTCAACGGGCCGCTGACCAAATATGGCGGGAGTCCCTGACCAGTGTGAGGGAGAGGCACCTACCACTCACCTACCACTTACCTACCACACTCACCTACCACTTACCTACCACACTCACCTACCACTTACCTAGCACACTCACCTACCACTTACCTACCACACTCACCTGCCCCACCTACCACTCACCCACACTCCACCTACCACCCACCACACTCACCTACCACCTCTGCTCCCACACCCCACCTACTATCTCCCCTACCTCCCTACCACACACTCACCGACCACATCACCTACACACTCGCCTACCACACACACACACACACACTCACCTGCACCACACACACACACACACTCATGTCCCACACACACTCACCTACATACCCACACACACTCGCCTACACCACACTCTTCTATCACACACTCCTACACACCCTACCACACACACACACACACTCACCACACACCTCTCACCTACCACACACACACACACACACTCACCACACCTCTCACCTACCACACACACACACACACTCACACACACACACACTCACCACACACACACCTCTCTCACCACACACACACCTCACCCACACACACATCTCACCTACACCACACACTCGCCACACACACTCTCTACACACACTCACCACACACACTCTCCCTAACCACACACACTCTCACCTACCACACACTCTCCCTAACCCCCACACCTCTCACCTACACACACACTCTCCTAACCACACACACTCTCGCCTACCACACACACTCCTACCACACACACTCACCACACACACTCTTCTACCACACACACTCCTACCACACACACACTCTCACCTACCACAGTGTTCCCGACAACCAGACACAACCTCAAGGCAACCATGTTAGTACCGGGTCAGCTGGTATGAGTCACAGCTGGCCTACCACGACGGAGGGTCACACACACACACACACACACACACACACACACATACTTGTTGTCTTAGCTCTGTACAATCACTTTCTACACTTGTCTTTCATCACCAATATTTCTCTCGATTTTTGAAAGTCAGAAGAGCGTTTGTCATAATTATTAGTATGGCTGTGTGTGTCAGTCACTTGGGGCAGCCAGTGGTGTGTGTCAGTCACTTGGGGCAGCCAGTGGTGTGTGTGTCAGTCACTTGGGGCAGCCAGTGGTGTGTGTCACTCACTCGGGGCAGCCAGTGGTGTGTCCTCATAGGGCAGCCAGTGGTGGTGTGTCACTCATGGGGCAGCCAGTGGTGTGTGTGTCGCCTCACCCAGGGCAGCCAGTGGTGTGTGTCAGTCACTCCAGGGCAGCCAGTGGTGTGTGTCAGTCACTGGGGCAGCCAGTGGTGTGTGTCCAGTCACTGGGGCAGCCAGTGGTGTGTGTGTGTGTCAGTCACTGGGGAGCAGCCAGTGGTGTGTGTCACTGGGGCAGCCAGTGGTGTGTGTCACTCACTAGGGCAGCCAGTGGTGTGTGTGTCACTCCTGGGGCAGCCAGTGGTGTGTGTAAGTCATAGGGCAGCCAGTGGTGTGTGTCACTCACTCAGGGCAGCCAGTGGTGTGTGTGGTCACTTCAGGGCAGCCAGTGGTGTGTGTCAGTCCTCAGGGCAGCCAGTGGTGTGTGTGTCAGTCACTCAGGGGCAGCCAGTGGTGTGTGTCACTCACTCAGGGCAGCCAGTGGTGTGTGTGTCACTCACTTGGGGCAGCCAGTGGTGTGTGTCACTCACTCCAGGGCAGCCAGTGGTGTGTGTGTGTCACTCACTTAGGGCATGTGGTGTGTGTGTGTCAGTCACTCAGGGCAGCCGGTGGTGTGTGTCAGTCACTTGGGGCAGCCAGTGGTGTGTGTCACTCACTCGGGGGCAGCCAGTGGTGTGTGTGTGCATCACTTAGGGCAACCAGTGGTGTGTGTATGTCGATCCCACTTGGGGCAGCCAGTGGTGTGTGTCAGTCCTCAGGGCCAGCCAGTGGTGTGTGTCAGTCACTTAGGGCAGCCAGTGGTGTGTGTCACTCACTCAGGGCAGCCAGTGGTGTGTGTGTGTCACTCACTTAGGGCAGCCAGTGGTGTGTGTGTGTCAGTCACTGGGGGCAGCCAGTGGTGTGTGTGATCACTCAGGGCAGCCAGTGGTATCAGGTCGTCAGCAGTGTAGATTAGGTCTTTTGTGCCGTGTTCTCTGAGCAGTGTTGGCCACCTTCAGGGAGTGGTCCACCTGCTGGGGAGTGTTGGGCACCTTCAGAAGTGGTCCACACCTGCTGGGGAGTGTTGGGCACCTTCAGGAGTCGTCCACACCTGCTGGGGAGTGTTGGGCACCATCAGGAGTCGTTCACACCTGCTGGGGAGTGTTTGGCACCTTCAGGAGTCGTCCACACCTGCTGGGGGGTGAAGGAAACACAGATGTAAGAAGCACAGGTGGTATGGAGAGAGTAGGAGGCACAGGTGATGGAAGGAACGAGCGCCAGGTAGAGAGGTTGGTGCTCTGAGTAGCGTAATTAGCGGTGCCGTAGAAACTGGGGTCGGGGGGGGGGGCCTCCCTGTACATCGTATTTTTCGCCCTTGTTAAGTTTCTCCCTCAACACCTGTACTCTGTGGAGGGTGGGTGAGGCGTCACTCTACCCACACAACAAAACACAATTATAGAGTTTTGTTATCAGTAAAGCCACAGACATTACGATTATACCACAATTATACTTCCGAGGAACATGATGTTTGGCACACGTTGTCTTCACTACACAACAGTAGCAGAATAAAGTGGCTTAAAACACTCAAGTCCTTCATCCTGACCAGTCCAAGTGTGGGTTAGGTGATAACAAAAACCTTGTGAGTGGTTTACTGTGTTGGTCATAGTAACTTTACATATTACACTGTTACCGGAACCCTTCCAATTCTCACCCTCCCCCACCCCATCCCCATCCCACCCCACCCCTGGTCCACGTCTGGGCGGGTGGTGGAGGTGTAGGTTAGTGCCAGGCTGATGGCATCGGAGTCTACTACCAACCAGAACAGTGCCACGCATTGTACCTCACTACACCACCACATTCCTCTCCCCCCTGTACTCGGAGGTATGGCGGGAGATAAACTTGGTGGAATTTTATAGAATGTTCTTATTTTTATCTTTCTGTGGCGGCCAAAAATTGTTAGTTAATATTATTTGTAAAAGTAAGATTTAATATTAAAGTTTGTAATAATAATAATAAGAAGAAGAAGAAATGTAGATACGTAAATATAGAGAAATCCGACTGTGAGAAAGATTTAGGAGGGTAATGATAAGTATAAACCTAACCTAACCTGAGTGTAGTGAGAGAGAAAAACTAGATTTTTTGAGACGTAGCGATATATATATATATATATATATATATATATATATATATATATATATATATATATATATATATATATATATATATATATATATATATATATATATATATATATATAAATCACTGTAGGTGCGTGATCTAGGTATATGCTGATAACCACAAGGAAAAGAAAACCTAGTCTGTACTCACCCTGAAGATGTGAATTACACGAAAGCGCTTGGGAACTTCGTGTTTTCTTTTCCTTATAGTTATCATATATATATATATATATATATATATATATATATATATATATATATATATATATATATATATATATATATATATATATATATATATATATAAATTATCAACTCAGGAGCGAACACATATCAATGGTTTTTATAGTAGACAAAGTTAGATTTAGGAAGGAATTAGATAAACATTGGTTGTGACAATAGTGTTGTGGATGAGTGGAGCAAGTTACCAAACACTCCAACTCGCTGGCAGGTTACAAATATAGATTAGACAGATAAGATGGCTGCCTAGAATGGACCGATAGGCCTACTGTAGTGACCTCCATTCATATGTTCTTAAGAGTGTGTGTGTGTGTGTAATAATAATAATAATAATAATTAACGGTTTATTGAAAGAGCATGGCAGCGGGAAGGCTGAAAATATACAGTTACATAATTGGGGAATGGGTCCCTTGATTGACAAATAATATACAAGTAACGTATGTGATACAAATATGATATTTAATGACTAGGTGGGGGAGAAGGTCATTCTACAGGGCATTTCAACATAGTGACAGTGCACAAAGGTAAGATTGACAGGGAGTAAACACACTGGTTGATTACGAGTTGTTGATAATTTTTACAATGGTTAAGACTGGGCTGTTGTTATAGCGATCAGTACTCGTGTGTGTGTATTCTTCTACTTATTGTCTTAGCACTTTGCAGTCACTTTCTACTATTGTCTGTGAGGTGCTGATAAAGAAGCACTAATTGGACGGTTTTAACACCATTACGTATATATGATAAATTGCTCATTATATTCACTTGTTTACAAACAATATATGCTACACAATACTGCTCATCACGGTAAGTGGCTCAATAGTTCTCTTATTTTTAAACAATAACTAATTGAAGTAAACAAAATGAGTAAATAGTTTCTTGTTGAATATAAACAGCGGATGTTTACCTCTTGTGGCGCCTTCGAGTTTTTTAGAGGAGTGCCCGAAGGGTCAGTGTTGGCACCCATCCTGTTTATGTTAGGTGTAAACAATCTGCTTGACGCAAAGGTTAAAGGCAGAAATATACACTATATTAATTTACAAAAGACGGTAACGTTATTCGTTCATTGTTTGAAAAATATGACTTGAGTTATCTGGGTGTTTGAGTTACCTGGGTTTTTGAGTTACCTGACTTGAGTTACCTGGGTGTTTGTGTTACCCGGGTGTATGAGTGACCTGACTTGAGTTACCTGGATGTTTGAGTTACCTGAGTTTATGAAATACCTGACTTGAGTTACCTGGGTGTATGAGTTACCTGGATGAATGAGTTACCTGGGTGTATGAGTTACCTGATTTGAGTTACCTGGATGTATGAGTTACATGACTTGAGTTACCTGGATGTATGAGTTACCTGGGAGTATGAGTGACCTGACTTGAGTTACCTCGTCACCTGTACACCATAAGTCAGCTCTCCCTTGCTTACAGTATCCTCAAGTTACTCAACACGTAAGCACATGTTTTCAAGGTGTGTACACATGACTACATATAGCTGCTGTACACATGCTTATGAAGGTCATGTACGTGTATGTACTGTACTTCAGATAGTAATGTACACAAGCTTACAGTATCCATTATGTGTGTACACAAGACTGCAGATTGGCCCTTGTACACATGGTCTGAGCTTGTGTGTACACAAGGGAGGCAGATAGGCTAGTGTACAGGCCACGCAGGTAGGTTGGTGTGCAGGCCACGCAGGTAGGTTGGTGTGCAGGCCACTCAGGTAGGTTAGTGTGCATGCCACGCAGGTAGGTTGGTGTGCAGGCCACGCAGGTAGGTGGTAGGCTGGTGTGTAGACCAGACAGCGGCGGGTGAGAGGCGCCATATATGGGAGCTGGTGGATGGTGCCTCCTCTCTTTGTTTTGATCAGCGGGATCTGGGCTACGGGGCTACTGTATGGGTCTATTGTATGGTGCTACTGTATGGGGCTACTGTATGGGTCTACTGTAAGGTGTTACTGTATGGGACTATTGTACGGGGCTACTGTACGGGGTACTGTATTGTGCTACTGTATGGGTCTACTGTACGGGGCTACATTATGGGCTACTTTACGAGGACTAACGATTAAAAAATGCCATATACGTGTCAATACTGTGTGAGAATTATTGTGCAGAGCGTTTGGTAAGAAAAGATTTATTTCATTATAGTTGTAGTCTGCTGGTGGCTACTGTAGTCTGCTGGTGGCTACTGTAGTCTGCTGGAGAATACTGTACACTGTTGATTCCTACTGTAGTTTTGCCCCCACCTGTACGTCGTGTAGGGAGGGGGGGGAGACGACGCACCTGTGGCCGTTATCAAGCAACTGGGTCGCCTTGGATGACAACAATGGTAAAGTCGTGAGGAGGAATAGCAGGGAAGTGTGTTATGACTCTCATCCCCGGATATCAACCACCACCACCACCACCACCACCAGATACAGTGTTGCCAACTTTGCAGAAAAATCACCAAATCTAGGTTAAGGTGCGTTAAGGGTTGCTAGCTAAGGTTAAGGTGCGTTAAGGGTTGTAACACTTGGTGTCTCTTCTTCCTCCTCCTCCTGCTGCTCTTCTTCCTCTTCCAGTTCCTCCTCCTCTTCTTCCCACACACATATCTTAAAGTATAACTCAGGTCGTTGGAGTACACACACTCTGGGAGCAACAAGGGCATCTACCTTACGTTTACTCTTATTTTAACTTAACGTGAAATAGAACTTTAGCTGTTGCCTCTGACCCTCGTGGCTAAGCTTCGTCCATTATGGCACCGATATTACACTGAGACTATACCTTAATTTCTTACGTTCACTTAACACCATTATATAGTGCATAGACAACTGGACACCACAGGACACAATATAACACATTTGGGCACCACAAGACACCATTAGTTACCACAGGACACCATAGAGCACCATCAGACACCAGATACCACAGGTGAGGGCCGGGATAACTCTTTACCACGAAGCCGCCGAAGGAAATTAATTATACCCACCCAGATACCCACTAATTTGGGTATCTGGTGGTCGTTGGGGTAGGAGGCAGTTATACCCACCCAGATACCCACTAATTTGGGTATCTGGTGGTCGTTGGGGCAGGAGGCAGTTATACCCGCCCAGATACCCACTAATTTGGGGATCTGGGTGGTCGTTGGGGCAGGAGGCAGTTATACCCACCCAGATACCCACTAATTTGGGTATCTGGGTGGTCGTTGGGGCAGGAGGCAGTTATACCCGCCCAGATACCCACTAATTTGGGTATCTGGTGGTCGTTGGGGCAGGAGGCAGTTATACCCACCCAGAGAACGACAGTCAGGCGTGTTATCTTAAACTAGAACACAAAATTAACACCTGGGAATTTACTTTAACGAGATAAGTTAATTTACCATTAGTTAAGGGAATAAATTAACGTATCTGAGTTTTTGAGAATCCACACCTTGGTCGGCCCGCGGCTGCCAGACGTATAATTAAGGCTCATGGGATCTATGGAGCGCCAGGTTGCCAAGGAAATGCATTCTGAGTCATTATTAGGTGTGATTACGGAGGGAAAGTTTGTCTGTTACTTGTGTTGAGAGAGGGAGAGAGAGAGAGAGAGAGAGAGAGAGAGAGAGAGAGAGAGAGAGAATTTTGTGAAGGTATTGTGGTGGGTGGGATCGTGTGACTGTACACCCTTATGTGTACACGTGTCCGTAGGAGAGAGGCGGACGATAAGACAGGATACGAAAGAATGAGAGGATGAGGGAGTGAAAGAGTAAATGAGAGAGAGAGAGAGTAGCAGAGATTACTGGTGGTAGGATCGAGTCATCACCAGAACCTAACCTCTTGTGGGCAATGATCCTTTGTCATAGTGACGGTTGTGATGGTGATGATGGTGGTAGTGATGATAGTGAAGATGGTGACGGTTGTGATGGTGATGATGGTGGTAGTGATGATAGTGAAGATGGTGACGGTTGTGATGGTGAAGATTATGATATTGTCTGTTGTGTTGGAACTGTGTGTGCTGTAGGGTGATATTCATGCCTAGGGTGTTCATACAACTTATCATCTTGCTTTCCTACCAAAAGTCATCAAATATTTCACCTCTCTTATTTCTGTTACCCAACCCATGTGGTCTTAACTTCTGGTGCGTCTTCCCTTTGGCGTTAAATCGCCTATTAACAATAAGACTTTCATTAAATTTCATAGTGTCTTTTCCTTTCATTAAATCTTCATAAAACTTTTGGTGCTTAAACCTGTATTACCAAGTCTTCGGGTTTAACATTAAACTTACCTACCAGAACTATCTTACACTGCCCAATATCCCTTAAACCAACTGTCTGGTGTACAAGAATACAATAACCTCTCTCTCATGCTTTTCACCGCCAGTAATATATGAAGTAAATATCTAAACTAATGCTATTTGAACCTGTCTTTCTTACTTCACCTAATACTGTACCCGGAGTAGTTATGGACGCACAGTATGTGTTGTTGTTGTTGAGTTAAAGTATCAGTGTTGTCTCTCCTTTAATAGTAGTTGTTTACATGTGGTACCACGCTCACTGAGTGGCCCAAAGAGGCGGAGCTTGATGACGTCATGGGGGGGTATACGGGATCAGTGAATGAACAGAAAGTCAGTCGAGTTGAGGAGACGAGCGAGGAAAGGTGTGTGTGTGTGTGTGTAGCCTCTCCGTGAAGATGAACGAGCTCAGGCAACTGTGGACTGCCAAGGATTTTCTGTTACAGTGCTCCCCGCTGATCATATACCGCCATGTTCACTGCCAACACAATACTTTATAAGTGATGATGTGTGGTGCGCGTCTGTGAGAGGTGTATAGTGAACGATATATATAGGTGTTGGTGACAAAGTGGACATTGTTTAAAAATATTAACAGCAAAAAAAAAAAGTGCGTAGAATAAGGTATTACCGTTACTTAGTTTAACCTGTGATATAATAACCGGAGTAACTCTAGTCATTCTTCATGTGTACTGCGACATAGACTGTCTCTGTCAGACTTAATAATTAAGTCTTGAATAGAGGAACTTGATCACACAACTCCGCCACCATGGTTAAGGACTTCTTAACTCGGAGTAAAACACCGACACTTCCTAATGAAGGTGAGTAATCTGCACTACTGTATATTATAATAACTGTGTTACTTGATGAGCCTTCACGGAGGTCCTCCTGGAAAGCGAAAACCACCCAACTCCTCAGGAAGATCTTAATAGTCTTGTTTTAACAATAAATTTATTACGTGTGTACAGTATACAGCTTAAAGTAATCTTATTCTAAATAGTTTTCTCGTTAATACTGTATTCAACACATTTGAATTACCGATTATGAAATATATATATTTTTTTAGAATTTTACGTATACCCTGTATATGAAATTTTGATTGACAACTTAGTCAAATATACAGTACATAAATAATATAGTTAGACACATGACCCTTAAAGCTCTGTTAGTTTAGTTCATTTTCGCAATTAAGGAGGACGTCTCGGTGACACTTAGATAAACTTAATCTTTTATATAACAACAGGACAGATGGAGTTACATGTTGGTACATCAACCTGTGATGTTACTGTGTTTTGACTATATTTCCAGTACACTGAAAGTTAGTTGAGCTGTTTTTAACTTTTAACCTAAACTTTCCTCTCGTTATTGACCGCTGGTGTTGTGAACTTGTGAGTCAGTCAGCCAACCCCTCTGACGACGTGTTCAAACTTATAAGTAAGACGGTAACAACCTGGCCTTATAACGATGCCATTGTATATAATTATGCTCTTAATGGGTTTCTCGAGCAGTCATTGGTGGAGACTATTTATATATAACATTGTTTGTTTACCTCTGTCTACAGTACTGGACGAAATATTGTGAACTTGTATTGGCTAATTTACGAACTATTAATGCCACGCCGTGTGACAAGTCTCTAATAAACTAGAGCCACTAACCACCTCACTACGGGACAACATTTTAAAGCGTAGAGAAAGTTTAGTTTAACCTTCTGAATGTGTTTGCTTGTGGGGGTGAAAATATTCGTTCTTTCCTCACCAAGGTTCTGTCTCTTCATCTTCAAAGTCTTAACTGAAGGAAACCTATTTGTTGGTCAAGTATCATGTACAGTATATGTGTTGAAGTAGAGTTTTTTTAATAGTTGGTGAGGTGAGAGTTGGGCATTTCAAGGCTGCCCGAAGCTGCCCCCATGGCCAGTGTGTGTGCCCAACACCCCACTGTCCTCGGCTGCCACCTTACGGTTATCAGGATGGGTTGTAGGTCAAATAGGTCTTGTCATGCCTCTCATATCATTCCTATCAGACCCCAGTCCTTGTTAGACCCAACTCTTAATAGACTTCGTTCCTATTAGTCGCACTCTTAATAGGCTTTGTTCCATTTAGACCCCACTCCTAATAGGCTTTGTTCCTACTAGACCCCACTCCTAATAGGCTTCGTTCCTACTAGACCCCACTCCTAATAGGCTTCGTTCCTACTAGACCCCACTCCTAATAGGCTTCGTTCCTACTAGACCCCACTCCTAATAGGCTTCGTTCCTACTAGACCCCACTCCTAATAGTGCAAATATTATTCCTAAACCATTAATGTGTTATATGCAAACCATTAGTCTGTTAGTAACATTTATACGGTCCTCGTACATACTTACATACGTACGTACCTAACATGTCATCTCGGAAAATACTGTAGCATAAGGTGTTTGCACGTCCGCAGTGTTAGGAGTCAGTGTTATATTTAGCAACTCAAATTTTTCATCAAAGTTGTCACCTCTTACAACTCGTGAGGCTTTAAAGCTGTGGTTGTTCCTCTCGTAAGCTTCACATTTCCTTACAATTCAAGCTGACTGTCTCTCGCGCGGCACAACTCTGTTTCCTCCACACCATGTTAGCCCGCGTTCCTTAGCCAGCTTATAAAAATCTTGGTGGCGTAGCGTTATATTTAACCTTCCGTCGGTACCATAAAAGTGAGGTTTTCAACGCCGCCATACTTGAAGGTGTACCACCCCTCCTGAAGGTGTACCACCCCTCCTGACGGTTGATGCAGTGGGGCGTGGAGGGAGACAGACAGAGAGAAAGGGAGACACAGACAGAGGGAAGGGGGAGCGTCAACTTAAAGAAACATCTCGTCTTTTTTAACTGTGTGTGTGTGGATAAATATCCCAAGTTCATCTCCCGTTCTCTTTGTTGGTGAGGGCGACTCGCTCAGTGTGTTGCTGACGACGTGTGTGTGTGTGTGTGAAGATGATGGCTCTTGGTGTGAAATAAACGGAGAGTTTTGTTGAACCAACATAAATGGCTAGATGGTTATTTAGTAAAATCCTAGTACAAGTTCATCACGGTTCAGCATACAGTATACATAGACAGTCTAGATATACAAACAATGTATATACATGGTGCAGGTGTACAAACAATGGAATCACAGAGAATCTCCACCCCAGCTTATTTCACCTAAAGATTAACCGCGCTAACATAACCTATCCTAATCCCATTTCCCCAAACATTGTTAGCGTGATTAATATTATTAGGGGATATTAGCTGGGACGCGTACCCTTGAGGTGAGTCGTGTGGCCTTACAACATGAGTAAAGAGGGTGATTCTCATGGTTGCTTATTATTACCATGTAGCTCGACCAATTTATGATATTTTAAGGCTTACTAAGACTTATCAAGAGGCTGTTCTTAAGGAGATGTGTGTTTCCCCAACTCACCTGAAGTATTGTACATGTTTAACTACAACTGGAAATTCCATGTTAACAGTTTAATGTTGAGTGTGAGGGCCGGTAACACACTATCACTGCCAGACTTTAAACAAATCGTCCCCAGTTAAAGTGGTTTTTACCAGAGCATTGTTGCCATATTAGGGGATAAATCATTATAAAGAGAGTAATTTTGCAGCAGTACCAAGTTGTTGTACACACGACAAGGCTTTAAATCCTCCCACCCGCCCGTGTGTGCTTTTTGTTCCAGCAGTGTTGTCATCTTGTTGCGTGTTACTTTCCTTGATGTTTGTGTTACCTGGTTTACGAGTTTATTAATTACCAAGTGTTGTGAGGGCAATGTCGTGACCTTGGCAGTGTCCGGGCGGTGCCTCACCTCCTGGGTCACCGACTCGGTTCTCCTGTAAGTTTCTATTTTTTTATTTTTTTCCTCCTGACAGAGACGTGAGAATCACTTAACCTCAATACATTACAGAGTTTGAGTCTCGGGGGAACTTTGGCACCATTACCAAGGTATATTTTTATGCCATTAGTCAGTCAGTTGGGTGGTTATGTTAGCTTATCAGTCAATCAGTGCCAGTTTAGGTTTGAATGAGTCAGTCAGTTGGGTGGTTATGTTAGCTTATCAGTCAATCAGTTGGGTGGTTAAGTTAGCTTATTAGTCAGTCAGTTAGGGGGTTAGTTTAGGTTTTAGTCAGTCAGTTAGGTGGTGTTCTGCTTCATCAATCAAGAGGAAAATTCAACACATTAGAATTTGGACCATACCGCAGGCAGTCAGTTGATTGAGCGTTATTGACAGCAGGGGGCCCAGAGGAGGTCCCCGCCCCCCCTGGTGATGGGTATTGTTTTAGGGGCGGGGTGAGGGGGGGGGGCCACAGAACCCTCCAGTAATATCGGTACTCTTGAGAGCTGTTGTGATGACGTATTGAGTGAGGAACCTCGACCACGTGTCTCACTCACCCCGGGGTAGCTACTAGGCGGAGGCTCTCTCTCTCTCTCTCTCTCTCTCTCTCTCTCTCTCTCTCTCTCTCTCCAGGTCCTGTCTTATGCAGATCGCTGTTGTTTTTATTTACAGCCGTTTAATTCACGTTTATCGGCTCCCTCCTACACTTTATTATTAGTGATTTCCGCTGCAGTTATCTCGTCTCTTCTCCTTCCCTGCTTCTCCCTAGTTTCATGTTCTCTCTCCCTTTGTTTCGCCTCCCTGACCTCTTGTTCGTTTTACTCTTCTCACCCACACCCTTATCCCTCAATCGCGCACAGCACACGCGCGCCCACACACACACACACACACACACACACACACACACACACACACACACACACACACGTGCGCCACAGCAGTATATAAGTGACGTCACACAAAAACACACCGGAAGCGACAGATAAAAACAACGAACAAAAACACGCAAGGTGGAAATAAGACAAAGTTATCATTATTATTGTTACCATCACAGCTATCTTTATCAGCGTCCCAATCACCAGTGTGTGTGTGGGAAACTACCCAACCCCACCTTGGACTGTGTGGCGCCGACCTCCCCTCACGGAGGCGCCATTGTTGGTGACGCACAGAGGCCCAGCAGTGATACCACAGGTCCGTGGTGAGCCTCTACCTGTAGGCTGTCGTACAGTGTTAACATAACTGTCTCTAGTCAATATAAGCTGGGCAGCCTTTTATAATATGGGGTTTTTTTTTGAGGGGAGGGGACGTCTTGTGACGACATATGCCCCGCTCTCTCTCTTTCCCCTCTACCACGTCCCCCCCCCCCTCCCCTCTGTCTCTGTAAGAAGCGGGTCCCCTCGCCAGAACCCGCTCAGACACCCCTGGGAAAGGTTGCTGCACCACAGCTCTCCCTCCTGCAGCAACTCATACATCATTAACTATATACGACAACTTGATCACGACGCGCCAGACGGAGATTGTTAACACTGGAGGGTAGAGAACTTAGCTGTTGACGTCTCGTTAACTTCAGAAAACTCTGATCTCAGCTAAAGCCAGTTAGTTAGTTCAGAAAACTCGCCGGTTATATACCTAAGACTTTATAACTATTGTGGAGTCAGTAAGACCTGTGCCGGCGTCGGTGAGAGACTGGCAGGCAGCCGGTGGACTCCGTCATGTGTGGAGAGTGAAGTAGTGGAAGACTCGGTGAGTGTGTCCCCGCCACACTCGTCTAGAGTCGCCACCAACACTTCAATATTATTCACATCATCCAAGGTGAGTGAGCCTCTTGTTATATTCCCTTCAGAGACTCATTATGTTCCCCTCGTGAGTTCCCTCTTACGGCACTATACTGACACTCCTTATGTTCCCCTCGTGAGTTCCCTCTTACGGCACTATATTGAGACTCCTTATGATCCCCTCGTGAGTTCCCTCTTACGGCACTATACTGACACTCCTTAGGATCCCCTCGTGAGTTCCCTCTTACGGCACTATACTGACACTCCTTAGGATCCCCTCGTGAGTTCCCTCTTACGGTACTATGCTGAAACGCATTATGATCCCCTCGTGAGTTCCCTCTTACGGTACTATGCTGAAACGCATTATGATCCCCTCGTGAGTTACCTCTTACGGCACTATACTGACACTCCTTAGGATCCCCTCGTGAGTTCCCTCTTACGGCACTATACTGACACTCCTTATGATCCCCTCGTGAGTTTCCTCTTACGGTACTATACTGAGACGCAGTGTGACATGGCTGCCGCAAGTCGCAGTGAAAATTAGTCAAAATACACTTGGTTTGTGTGTTATTTACCCAAGTGTTCACCCTGGAGAACCTTACCTAACACGTTGGCCTCCTTGACCCCCGAGGCTGAGAGGCGTCTGCTGGTGTTATGGTTTAGCCGTTGTGTTCGGGTAATGTGCTCATCGTTGGGAATATTATCAACACTTGCAGTAATAACTTTGTTTTGGCTGTAAATTGGTAAGTTAAATAGATGTAAGTGAGGACTTCACTTTACAGTAAAGGCGGTCAAGTGCAGTGCCGGCGGTGTTGGTGTCTCGGGGTTTACATACAGTTTCTCGCTCGACAACACAATTAATGTTTATAAAGTTGTCTGTGGAATTTGTGCCTTAAGTTTCTGTGTGTGTGTACGTACGGTATGTGTGTGTGTGTGTGTGTACGTGTGGTATGTGTATGTACGTACTGTATGTGTGTGTTTTGTTATACAACTGAGAGGAAGTTTGTCTCAGCACTTGCAGTCTTGGGGTAGACGGAGAAAAAGGTGTGTGTGTCTGTCCCCAAATAGACCAGTTGCCCCGGTCCATTCCCCGTCTCGTCTCTTACCAACAGCCAAACCTGCCGCCGCCAGAGGCTCGGACACCTTACCACCCACTTCTAAAACCTCATTTTCTCCTTCAGTCCTGTTAGTGTATAAAGAGTTAGGTTTATGCATGTTCCAGAGGCGAACACTTAGTTCCGCCTCTTCCACAGTCTTATGTGTTGTGTTAATGCCACTCTGTCGGCCTCCACAACTTATAACAGAAGACACAGGTATGAGTCACAAAGGTTCGTCCACTTGAGTAGTATTTGTAGGTAGTAATTGAACTGATGACTTAAGATAAAACAACATCAAGAAACAATGTTAGAAATGAGACCTTAACGAGATACAGTGCGTCCCCTTAACACCAGCTGCAGTGCAGGTATTGTGGCAAAATTCAACATTAATTTTCGTCTTGTGTAAGTGAAGAAAATAGTTAAGGTAACGTGTCATTGTTATCTGTGTTTGTCATTTACGTCATTTTATCTTAATAAGTCAGTCAATGAAGTACATGTTTACATCTTCACTTAAGAGTAACAACACGAACCTTTATGGGGCAGGTGTGTGATGGCCGCCCTACAGGTTGTTAGTTGTTGACCGCAGGCTGGTCGTGGTCACTTCCCTGTCAGGTGGTTGTCTCCGTGGGCGAGTCTTGTGAGAGTAATGGTGGCCACTATCCTGGCCACAACAAGTGTTACCAGCACCCCAACCCTCTTGGTCTTTATCACAAATATCAACCATCCGTGACCCGGGGAGGCTGTGCTGGATCACATCTTGGTAATAACTTTCATTATGTGTTGACTGAGCCCCTGGATCCGTGAGCTAATGTTATTTCTCTGAGACATTTAGGTCAGGCCAGAGACAGCCGCTGGTGCCCACATAGTACATCCTCGTGTCCTAACCTAACCACACCGCACAATACATCACTAACTCGAGGTACATCAAGTGCTTCACCTGGGTCGGTCAGGTCGATTGTATTCAGTTTGGCGATAAATTAAGAGTTTCCACATAGACCTTGACTGGTGTGACCCAATATTGAAGGTAGTTTGTACTGTTGACCTGTGGCGGCAACCGATCTATCGACCTTTTCATTGATCATAATTGTCGACATGTGGCGCGCGTGACCTTTATCCTCAAGCCGTGCGGTGTGAGACTACCATCCATACCTTTTCTATTATGAAATCTTCACTTTTCTACCAGTCTCCTAACCTAACCTTTTATCTCCCCTCCGGCTAGACTCTCTGGGGGTAGATCCATCTCTCACCCTTAGTAACCAGCTGTGGGAAGTACTCAGGAGCCATCCGTGGGGAGTACTGTACTCAGTAACCATCTGTTGGGAGTACTGTGCCCAGTAACCAGCTGTAGAAAGATGCACGTGGTTCTTGCAACTGGTAAATATAGATTCGCGGGACCATAGTTGAAATTCTTGTCTGTCGATTCTGGCTGTCTATCTTGTTGTCTGAGTCAGTCTGTTTGTTTTCGCATTCTGTCTGTGTATCTGTCTGTCTGTCGATGCAGAGGCGTATTCGCCAAGTCGGTGACTGATATGGGATAAGCTATGAAAGGTTGGAATTTGTACATAAAACAAACACACACACACACACACACACACACACACACACACACACACACACACACACACACACACCATTACAGGGGCGAATCCAGGAATATCAAGGGGGTGTCCAAGAAGTTTTGGGTGAGGGAAACATGGCGAGCTAAGCGAGCCCACCCAGCTGGGGACATTTTGAAGCCTTGTGCACTTGATATTAGGAGATATTCTGAGGTCAATAGTAATTACTTTTGACAATACAAAAACGTCTGAGTATAATTCTGCATTAAAGAAAAAGTATTGGAATTTTCTGATGAAAAGGGGGATCCGGACCCCCAGGACCTACCCCTGGATCCGCCCTTGCATTAACTCCTCATCTGGTAGGGGGATGGGCGCCTTGTTATGGACCCTCCCTCGCTGCTCGCTCCGGGTCCTCTCCCTCAGAAAGACCTTATTTGACCTTACTTTGACCTCTGGCAGGAACTAAGGGTCAGATTCTTCTACGCCCTTAACTCATGAGACATAAAGGTAAGCATGAACTTAGCATGCTTCCCTGTTGGGCACTGTAAACGCTTCTGCGCTTCACCTTACACAACAAGGATGTAGGGGAGTGCCCAATAAAAAGAAAAGAAAAGATTGATCCCAGCCGCAGACCGCATATGGAGAGCTTGACCCTTCTGCCACCCTTGTATACGATCTCTCTCTCTCTCTCTCTCTCTCTCTCTCTCTCTCTCTCTCTCTCTGTTGAAGTACCTGCACGGTAGACCACATACTACAGTAGCACCTGCACGGTACACCACATACTACAGTAGCACCTGCATGGTACACCACATACTACAGTAGCACCTGCACGGTACACCACATACCACAGTAGCACCTCATATGTTTCCCTTATCTCATTTCTTCCACCTATGTTTTTATTCATCACATTCTGCTTCTTATTATCCCTTCACACCCCCCCAGCTCAGATCAAAGAGCTGTGTCCCTTTGCCTCCCCCAGAAGACCCACAGGACGTTGATGAGGGGAAGGTGTCCTGGGTAGGGCCGGCAGGGTGCTGGGTAGGGCCGTCTCTGTCTGGCGGCGTTTTTGTCCGTCTCGTGTCTCCGTGTGGATATTCTGAACCCATTAGCAAAATCAGACGTAGGTGAGGGAGTGTCTGGGTATGTGTAGGGTGAGGGGGTGTCTGGGTATGTGTAGGGTGAGGGAGTGACTGGGTATGTGCAGGGTGAGGGAGTGACTGGGTATGTGTAGGGTGAGGGAGTGTCTGGGTATGTGCAGGGTGAGGGTGACTGGGTATGTGTGGGGTGAGGGAGTGTCTGGGTATGTGCAGGGTGAGGGAGTGACTGGGTATGTGCAGGGTGAGGGGTGACTGGGTATGTGGGGTGGGGGGTGTCTGGGTATGTGTAGGGTGAGGTGACTGGGTATGTGTAGGGTGAGGGGGTGTCTGGGGTATGTGGGGTGAGGGAGTGACTGGGTATGTGCAGGGTGAGGGAGTGACTGGATATGTGTGGGTGAGGGTGTCTGAGGGTGTAGGGGAGTGTGACTGGGTATGTGTAGGGTGAGGGAGTGTCTGGGTATGTGCAGGGTGAGGGAGTGACTGGGTATGTGCAGGGTGGGGAGTGACTGGGTATGTGCAGGGTGAGGGAGTGTCTGGGTATGTGCAGGGTGAGGGAGTGACTGGGTATGTGTGGGGTGAGGGTGTCTGGGTATGTGCAGGGTGAGGGTGACTGGGTATGTGTAGGGTGAGGGGTGTCTGGGTATGTGTAGGGTGAGGGAGTGTGGGTATGTGCAGGGTGGGGAGTGACTGGGTATGTGTAGGGTGAGGTGTCTGGGTATGTAGGGTGAGGAGTGACTGGGTATGTGCAGGGTGGTGACTGGGTATGTGTAGGGTGAGGGAGTGTCTGGGTATGTGTGGGGTGTGACTGGGTATGTGTGGGTGAGGGTGACTGGGGTATGTGCAGGGTGAGGAGTGACTGGGTATGTGTGGGGTGAGGGAGTGTCTGGGTATATGCAGGGTGAGGGAGTGACTGGGTATATGCAGGGTGAGGGAGTGACTGGGTATGTGTAGGGTGAGGGAGCGACTGGGTATGTGTAGGGTGAGGGAGTGCTAGGTTAGGTAAGCAGAATGTTAGGTTAGGTAAGGCCAAGTTATGCTAGGGTAGGTTAGGTTAGGTTAGGTTAGGTTAGGTTAGGTTAGGTAAGGCCAAGTTATGCTAGGGTAGGGTAGGTTAATGTAGGTAAATTAGGATAGGTTAAAGTAAGGTACGAGCGATAGGTTTAATTAGTGTTGGTAATCAGTAGATGTCACGTTAACAAGGTAGATATTTATCACCAGGTCACTTAGGTCGATTAGTGGTGGTGGTAATAGTAGTGGTTGTTAGTGGTGGTGGTAGTAGTGGTTGTTAGTGGTGGTTGTTAGTGGTGGTGGTAGTAGTCGTGGTTGGTGGTCAGACAAAACCAGAGTGTGTTAGTGTACTGTTACACTCCCCTGCTTGAACTGTTACTTTCACCTGAGGAAGATTCACTTACAACACAAAATGACACGAGACAGATAAATGATGAAACATGATTCTCGAGTAGTTCCCCCCCCCCCCCCCCCCCCCCCCCAGGTACTCGTGTTCTGGTAGGGGCCATCGGTGCCAGCCAGTTAACAACACCAACTCCTCCGAATACTTCCTCTTGGCAACTTCTTCGGCATGTCGGTGTCCAGTTCCGATAACTTTTTTCTCTTGTTTATAATTATACCTCCGGCCTATTTGCGCCTATCGTTCACGTGGTAGTGTGTGTGTCCGTCCGTCCGTCCGTCCGTCCGGGAGGGATTCAACACGGCCTCAGTTGGGTACTGGAGTTAAGAAATACCAACTAAAGATGTCAAGAACCTTCTCGCCCTCCCACATACCTCTAAGCGTGTTGGTTCTCGCGGTCCCTACAGCGTCACGAGGACTGCAACAGTTCTGGTATGTGTAGCTGATGCAAACTTCTGTTTTTAGCGCCGTGAGATTAACGTCGTGTTTTAACTGGGAGGCACGCGAGCTTCACATGTTTTCCAGATTACAACTGGTATAATTTGTTGAGTGTATGGCGGGGGGTGTTTGGTGAGTTGATCAGAGGAGGAAGAGGTCTGGTGTGAGTTGATCAGAGGAGGAAGAGGTCTGGTGTGAGTTGATCAGAGGAGGAAGAGGTCTGGTGTGAGTTGATCAGAGGAGGAAGAGATCTGGTGTGAGTTGATCAGAGGAGGAAGAGTTCTGGTGTGAGTTGATCAGAGGAGGAAGAGTTCTGGTGTGGTTGATCAGAGGAGGAGGAGGTCAAGACACGAATTAAGGTGGAGGGAGGAGGAGGTCAAAACACTGCTCCTGACACCAACCTTGGTGTTACAGAAGATGCTGTGATAATAATTGTGGTGGAGATGGTTGTGTCACTATATGGCGAGTGTGACGTTAATCTGCTCCAAGTGTGAAGACCACGAGGTTAGCAGAAGGCTGGTGAGTGTTGCAGCATCCCAGCAATGTGTGTGTGTGTGTGTGTGTGTGTGTGTGTGTGTGTGTGTGTGTGTGTGTGTGTGTGTGTGTGTGTGTGTGTACGACCCCCTACTAGTATATCCTCCAAGAGCCAGCAGGACCCAGACTCAGACGGCCAGCTATAGATACCCGGAGTTACGAGGTTCATCCGTGACCGCTGGCGTCTCCGGCTCGGGTCCCTCACGGTCTTTTCTTTTATTACTTTCGTCGTGATCTTTTTCTTTTCTCCTCCGCACGTTTCTTCCTCGTCTCTTCTCTTCTTTTATAAGTTTTTTTTTAGTTTCTGCCGCCTCCATCTTTATGTACACTAGCGACTTTGAGGCGTCGCCCAGTACACCTTCAGGTATCTTACGCCGGAGATGACCGCCGCTGATACCTGCCCCACACCTGTCTTCTGATGTCATCTCTCGCCTTTCATCTACGCCGGCCGAAAGAAAATACAAGTGTTGTATATACAGGTGTTGTGTATACAGGTGTTGTGTATAGGTATGTGTATAGAAGTGTTGTGTATAGGTATCTAGTAGAGCCTTTGTCATCAGCACACACCTACACGACCTGTTTTAATGTAGCTGTGACTTATGGGGCAGCCTGGTCATTGTTCTGGCTGTAGATGGCAAAGTGTGTCTAGTTTGGCGAGTCTTATAAAATGGAAGTTGTGTGTGTGTGTGTGTGTGTGTGTGTGTGTGTGTGTGTGTGTGTGTGTGTGTGTGTGTGTGTGTGTGTGTGTGTGTGTGTGTGTGTGTGTGTGAGTGTGGGAGACTGGTGTGTGGGGAGGAGTCATTTATTAATGGTGTTGTGTGAACATTTCATTTTGAGGTAATTTTTGGAGATTATGTAACAGGTGTGAGGCGACACCTGAAGGGGAGAAGGTGAAGGTGGCACAACAAGGGGGGTGTGGGGGTCAGGAAGCTTGGGTGAAGGTGGTGTGTGGCACTCTGAATCAGGGCTATGTAAGGCCAGTCCCAGTGGGGTCTGAGGTGGGGAGAGGCGTTGATATGTGGCCGGGGGGACTGGCTTGGGTGCGAGAACTGGGGGGAGGGGTGTGTGGGCGGGCGGGCGGAAGAAAGCAAACAGCTGGGGGTCGCTGGCACCAGGAGTACAGTGCCATCACCTAGACCAGGAGTACAGTGCCGTCACTTAGACCAGGAGTACAGTGCCATCATCTAGACCAGGAGTACAGTGCCATCACCTAGACCAGGAGTACAGTGCCATCACCTGACCCCACCAGGGAGTACAGTGCCATCACCTAGACCAGGAGTACAGTGCCACCATCAAGACCAGGAGCAGTGCCATCATCTAGACCAGGAGTACAGTGCCATCACCTAGACCAGGAGGTGCCACCACCCAGACCTGCCATCACCTAGACCAGGAGGACAATGCCACCACCTAGACCAGGAGGACAATGCCACCACCTAGACCAGGAGTACAGTGCCATCACCTACCAGTCATCAGACCAGGAGTACAGTGCCATCACCTAGACCAGGACAGTGCCACCACCCAGACCAGGAGTACAGTGCCACTGCCAGGGAGTACAGTGCCATCACCCAGACCAGGAGTACAGTGCCACCACCCAGACCAGGAGTACAGTGCCACCACCTAGACCAGGAGTACAGTGCCACCACCTAGACCAGGAGTACAGTGCCATCACTAGACCAGGAGAGTGTACAGTGCCATCACCTAGACCAGGAGGACAATGCCACCACCTAGACCAGGAGGGACCCCCATCAGACCAGGAGTACAGTGCCATCACCCAGACCAGGAGTACAGTGCCATCACCTAGACCAGGAGTACAGTGCCACCAGACCAGGAGTACAGTGCCACCACCTAGACCAGGAGTACAGTGCCATCACCTAGACCAGGAGTACAGTGACCCAGTGCCACCACCTAGACCAGGAGTACAGTGCCATCACCTAGACCAGGAGTACAGTGCCATCACCTAGACCAGGAGTACAGTGCCATCACCTAGACCAGGAGTACAGTGCCATCACCTAGATTAGGAGGACAATGCCACCATCAAGACCAGGAGTACAGTGCCATCACCTAGACCAGGAGGACAATGCCACCATCAAGACCAGGAGTACAGTGCCATCACCTAGATTAGGAGGACAATGCCACCATCAAGACCAGGAGTACAGTGCCATCACCTGGACCAGGAGGACAATGCCACCATCACGACTGTAGATTAATAATAATAATATTTTTATTTTTATTATTATTGTTATTATCATCAATATTATTATTTTTTTTTTATTATAAAATACTTATACTTATAGCCATAGTTACAACACATTGATCCTATACTATAGTGAATAAGGAGTGTAAGATGTAGAGTATATAGTGAGCATAGGAGAAGATGTGGGTAGAGGCACTTTTATATATAGGTGGTGACACGGGGGAGGTCAAACATCGTGGTGTGCCAAGGTGGTGATGGAGGAGGAAGACGTCGTTACCTCACACACACCCTCCCCCACACACGTCCATAGCGACACACACCAGAATACTAGTTAATTGAGACCATCAAGGTGTGGTAGAGTACTTATTGTGAAGCTTGACTTTACCTGTCTTAGTCTACCTTGATCATGTCTATATAGCTCAGAGAGAGACAGAGACTATACCTTAACCAGGACTACAAATAGCCCGAGGAGAGAGATTGGCGGGTTCTCATCGTGCAAAACATGACGTCATTCGTGATAACAGTGTGTGGTGTCAGGTAACAAGATGCTGAGGCCTCACCAGAAATACACCCCGCCCCGCCCCGCCCCACATGACTTACATTCCCCGACGGCCCCCTTTGGAACCTCATGGCATACACTACTCACTCCCTCATGGTTCCCAACACATTTTTAGCACCGCCCACCCCTCCACCTCCCTCCCTCCTCTCATGATGCTGTGACTCTCACCTAACGCCCCTTCCTCCCCTCATGATGCTGTGACTCACACCTAACCTAACGCCCCCTCCCTCATGATGCTGTGACTCTCACCTAACGCCCCCTCCCTCCCTCATGATGCTGTGACTCACCTAACCTAACGCCCCCTCCCTCATGATGCTGTGACTCTCACCTAACCTAACGCCTCCCCTCATGATGCTGTGACTCACCTAACCTAACGCCCCTCCCTCCCCTCATGATGCTGTGACGCACCTAACCTAACGCCCTCCCTCATGATGCTGTGACTCACCTAACCTAACGCCCCTCCCTCCCCATGATGCTGTGACTCACCTAACCTAACGCCCCTCCCTCCCTCATGATGCTGTGACTCACCTAACCTAACGCCCCTCCCTCATGATGCTGTGACTGTCTCGTTGACCTCCTCCTCCGCACCAGTTGCCTCCTCCACATTTATGTTCACTGGATCAAGAGGAACAGAAACACTAATGCAGGTCTCGGGAAATATTGTTTATATAAGACAAGTGACAGTAAAATGCTAAGACAAGAAGTACCCACATGCCTCCCTCCCCAGGTCATGCCTCCTCCCCAGAGGTCATGCCTCCCTCCCCAGGCCATGCCTCCTTCCCCAGGCCATGCCCCCACCCTCGGGTCATGCCTCCCTCCTCAGGCCATGCCTCCCTCCCGAGGTCATGCCTCCTTCCCCAGGCCATGCCCCCACCCTCGGGTCATGCCCCCCTCTCCCAGGTGACACAAAATGAGCGCGCAGGCGAGCGAGCTTTAACATGTAGGGTATTTTAGTGGCTACCGGCGAGTGTGGTAGACGGTGTGGTACAACTCGCCAGCCACCACCTGCCTCAGAGCTACAGGCTCCAAGCAGGTCAGAGCTACAGGTCACTAGCAGGATGAAGGTTACCGCTGCTAGTTGGGTTACAACCGAAGCATCACATCCTGTAAGTTGACTCCCCTCCGACGTGAGCCGCCAGCAGTAGTTGGTAGAGGCGTGGGAGACTGACCACCACCCGATATAACCAACCCACCCACCTTCACCCCCGCCTGCCCGCGCTGACCTGCTGCTGGCTATCAATTCCTGTGTGATACTACGCATATATTGAATGTCACTACACCCAGTTTCTTCTACACCCAGTTTCTTCTACACCCAGTTTCTTCTACACCCAGTTTCTTCTACACCCAGTTTCTTCTACACCCAGTTTCTTCTACACCCAGTTTCTCTACACCAGTTTCTTCTACACCCAGTTTCTTCCAACACCCAGTTTCTTTCTTTCTACACCCAGTTTCTTCTACACCCAGTTTCTTCTACACCCAGTTTCTTCACACCCAGTTTCCTTTTCTCTACACCCAGTTTCTTCTACACCCAGTTTCTTTCTACACCCAGTTTCTTCTACACTCTAGTTTCTTTCTACACCCAGTTTCTTCTACACCCAGTTTCTTCTACACCCAGTTTCTTCTACACCCAGTTTCTTCTACACCCAGTTTCTTCTACACCCAGTTTCTTCTACACCCAGTTTCTTCTACACCCAGTTTCTTCTACACCCAGTTTCTTCTACACCCAGTTTCTTCTACACCCATATTATGTTATTAATGTTGATTGCCTCACATGTTCATAATTATATTTTAATGTTTTACTGAAGAAAGAAAAACACCTTCATTAACCTCCGTGTTCTTTCATTGTTGCAGGTAAGGGGAACTCACCTGGGCTGACCATTAAGGTTGGTGAGTGCAGAAAACCTCCATATAACGGACTTCACTTTCATATAATCCGTAATATGGACGTTTCACATCTAATGGACCTTCGATATAACGGATTGTACTCCCATATAGTCCGTTAAGATTATTATTGTGCCCTAACGGACTCAGAATTGCATTATTTATTGAGAAACACAAAATTAAGACCCACTCCTCTAACTGTCGGGCGTGTGAGTGGGCGAACCTCTCCTACATCAGAGAGACTCCTCATGTAATGGTTGAGGCAACATTAAAGTATTAATGAGTAAGAGGAAGGTAGAGACTGCGATGTTTGACACACTATATAATTAGTGACGAGGGTTAGTGGTAGTATGGCAAGGTAGTAGTGGTAGTATGACAGGTTAATAGTAGTGGTGGTCGTATGGCAAGGGGTAGTAGGAGGAGTAGTAGTAGTAGTAGTAGTAGTAGTAGTAGTAGTATGGCACTCCTTGACTCTGGTGTCTCCCCGTGGCTCTGGTAATCTCCCCGTGGCTCTGGTGTCTCCCCGTGGCTCTGTGTCTCCCCGTGACTCTGGTGTCTCCCGTGGCTCTGGTAGTCTCCCCGTGGCTCTGTAATTCCCCGTGGCTCTGGTGTCTCCCCGTGGCTCTGGTGTCTCCCTGTGGCTCTGGTAGTCTCCCCTGTGGCTCTGGTGTCTCCCCGTGGCTCGATCCCTGCTGTGTCTCCCCATGGCTCTGGTAGTCCCCTGTGGCTCTGTAATCTCCCTGTGGCTCTGGTGTCTCCCCGTGGCTCTGGTGTCTCCCCGTGGCTCTGGTAGTCTCCCCTGTGGCTATGGTAATCTCCCGTGGCTCTGGTGCCTCGTGGCTCTGGTGTGTCTCCCCGTGACTCTGGTGTCTCCCCATGGCTCTGGAAGTCCCCCGTGGCTCTGGTAATCTCCCGTGGCTCTGTGTCTCCCCGTGGCTCTGGTGTCTCCCCGTGGCTCTGGTAGTCTCCCTGTGGCTATGGTAATCTCCCCGTGGCTCTGGTGTCTCCCCGTGGCTCTGGTGTTCCCCGTGACTCGGTGTCTCCCATGGCTCTGTAGTCTCCTGTGGCTATGGTAATCTCCCCGTGGCTCTGGTGTCTCCCCGTGGCTCTGGTGTCTCCCCGTGACTCTGGTGTCTCCCCATGGCTCTGGTGTCTCCCCGTGGCTCTGGTAATCTCCCCGTGGCTCTGGTGTCTCCCCGTGGCTCTGGTAGTCTCCCTGTGGCTCTGGTAGTCTCCCCATGGCTCTGGTGTCTCCCCGTGGCTCTGGTAATCTCCCCGTGGCTCTGGGGTCTCCCCTGTGGCTCTGGTTAGTCTCCCCTGCTCTGTTCTCTGGTGTGGCTCCCCGTCTCCCGTGGCTCTGGTAAGGTGTCTCTGGTGTCTCCCCGTGGCTCTGGTGTCTCCTCGTGGCTCTGGTAATCTCCCCGTGGCTCTGTGGTGTCTCCCCGTGGCTCTGTGTCTCCCCGTGGCTCTGTATGGTCTCCCCGTGGCTCTGGTGTCTCCGTGGCTCTGGTGTCTCCCCCGTGGCTCTGGTAGTCTCCCTGTGGCTCTGGTGTCTCCCCGTGGCTCTGGTGTCTCCCCGTGCTCTGGTGTCTCGTGCTCTCCCCTGGCTCTCTGGTCTCCCCGTGGCTATGGTAATCTCCCCGTGGCTCTGGTGTCTCCCCGTGGCTCTGGTGTCTCCCCCTCGTGGCTCTGGTAGTCTCCCTGTGGCTCTGTGTGTTCCCCGTGCCTCCGTCCTGGTAGTCTCGTGGCTCTGGTGTCTCCGTGGCCTGGTGTCTCCCCGTGGCTCTGGTGTCTCCCCCGTGACTCTGGTGTCTCCCCAGGTCTCCCGTGGCTCTGCCTCTGTGGCTCTGGTGTCTCCCCTGTGGCTCTGGTGTCTCCCCGTGGCTCTGGTGTCTCCCTGTGGGGTGGCTCCTGGTAATCTCCCCGTGGCTCTGGTGTCTCCCCGTGGTGTCTCCCCGTCTGGTGTCTCTGGGTGTGGCTCTGGTGTCCCGTGGCTCTGGTGTCTAGCTCTGTGTGAGGTGTCTCCCCATTGGCTCTGGTGTCTCCCCGTGGCTCTGGTGTCCCCGTGGCTCTGGTAAAGCCGTCTCTCCCGTGGCTCTGGTGTCTCCCCGTCTCCCTCGTGGGTCTGTGTCCCCGTGGCTCTGGTGTCTCCCTGTGGCTCTGGTGTCTCCCCGTGTGTCTCCCAGCTCTGGTGTCTCCCTGTGGCTCTGGTAGTCTCCCCTGTGGCTCTGGTAATCTCCCGTGGCTCTGGTGTCTCCTGTGGCTCTGGTAGTGGCTCTGTAATCTCCCCTGGTGTCTCCCCTGGCTCTGGTCTCCCCCCCGTGGCTCTGGTGTCTCCCCTGTGGCTCTGGTAGTCTCCCTGTGGCCTGTGGCTCTGGTGTCTCCCCGTGGCTCTGGTGTCTCCCTGTGGCCTGGTGTCTCCCCGTGGCTCTGGTGTCTCCCTGTGGCTCTGGTGTCTCCCCTGTGGCTCTGGGTGTCTCCCCGTGGTTCTGGGTAATCTCCCGTGGCTCTGGTGTCTCCCCGTGGCTCTGGTGTCTCCCCCCGTGGCTCTGGTAGTCTCCTGTGGCTCTGGTAATCTCCCCGTGGCTCTGGTGTCTCCCTGTGGCTCTGGTGTCTCCCCCTGGTGTTCCCCGTGGCTCTGGTAATCTCCCCGTGGCTCTGGTGTCTCCCCTGTGGCTCTGGTGGTCTCCCTGTGGCTCTGGTAATCTCCCTCTGGTAGTCTCCTGTGGCTCCGTGTCTCCCCTGGGTGTCTCCCTGTGGCTCTGGTAATCCCTGTGGCCTGGGTAGTCTCCCGGCTCTGGTGTCTCCCCCGTGGCTCTGCAGGTCTCCTGTGGCCCTGGTAGTCTCCCTGTGGCTGTCTGGTGTTCCCTCGTCTCCCCCGTGGTCTCCCCGTGGCTCTGGTAACTCCCCCGTGGCTCTGGTGTCTCCCCGTGGCCCTGGTAGTCTCCCCTGTGGCTCTGGTAATCTCCCCGTGGCTCTGGTGTCTCCCTGTGGCCTCCTGGTGTAGTCTCCCCGTGGCTCTGGTAGTCCTGTGGCTCTGGTAATCTCCCCTGTGGCTCTGGTAGTCTCCCTCCTCTGGTAGTCTCCCCGTGGCTCTGGTGTCCCCGTGGCTCTGGTGTCTCCCTGGTGTGGCTCTGTGTCTCCCCGTGGCTCTGGTGTCTCCCCGTGGCTCTGGTGTCTCCCCGTGGCTCTGGTGTCTCCCCGTGGCTCTGGTAATCTCCCCGTGGCTCTGGTGTCTCCCTGTGGCTCTGGTAGTCTCTCCTTGGCCCTGTGTATGACAAAGATTTATTATATAATCAAATAGTACAGTAATATTTTGGGAGATGCGGTACGACAGGTATTCCCGGCAGCGTCACACCCACGCGCTGTCCACAACACGCCGTCTGGCAGCTCCGTCACCCTCAGCCTTCGACGATCTGCTAAAACTGATTAATTTTACGGTATCAATTTAAATTCAATTTCAATTGTTTATTCCTTGATAGAGAAAGTGGGATCCTAGTGCTGTCACTAGGTACCCCTGTACAATGACACCAGAAGCATCTGGCAAGTGTGACAAGTATATACAGTATAAATATTATAAAGGGGCTTACTAAAGCCTAAGGAAGGAAGGAAGGATATTCCTTTAACACATAATCAATGTTATTTACAAAATATCTGGCCAGTATGGGGAGGATCATCGTGTCTCCGTCAGGGGGTCGTGGAGTGGTGGTCCAACAGGCGTCACGGAAGCGTTGTGTGTGGGGACATCTTAGGAGGTAGTGGATAAGGGTGCTGCTGTCGGGTCTTCTGCATAATGCACAAGAGCGTTGCTCAGGGGATGCGTTTACGGTATCTTTTTTACGATATTTCCTCCAAGAAAAACGACAGAAAGTCTCAAGTATTTCTGACAGTTTAACCTTCCTCACCGCCACTAGTGTGTGTGTCCCGGGGGATGGTTGTGGAAAAGTGCATTTTTTTAAATATAGACCAGCGAGTAGCGAATTACCAGAAGACGGGGGTTGGCGAGTTCCCAAGAAGAGTCCCCTCCCGTCACTCTGATACCTTATAGTTGATAAAGATGAGGCTGGCGGCTAGTAGTTCGTGGACGCTGTAATATAATTCTTACTAAGCCTGAACACTTCCGCCCGCTCCTGTCGGCCCCTTCACCTCCCGCTCCTAGCCTCACCTAGCCGGACCCCGAGCTGCTACTAGTTTCACCTAGCCCTTCCCCCTATCCACACCTAACTTCACCTAGCCCTTCCCCCTATCCACACCTAACTTCACCTAGCCCTTCCCCCTATCCACACCTAACTTCACCTAGCCCTTCCCCCTATCCACACCTCCTAACTTCACCTAGCCCTTCCCCCTATCCACACCTAACTTCACCTAGCCCCTCCCCTAACCTTATCCCCCCAAATTGTGTTAGGTTAGGTTAAATAAGCTGGCGTGGATATTCTTCAGGTGATCCCAGATAGTTGACTGGTAGTGTGATGATAAGTAACAGTTTACTGAAGATACAGTTGGGAAGACCTGGCACTGGAGGAGTTACCATCTGGTGCTGTTAACAAGGGCACCTACACGGGATATCTCCATCACAATGCCCTCCCTCCACCCCCTTTCCTCCCTCCTCCCTCCCCCTTCCCACCTCCCCCCCTCCCTTCCCCTTAGGCGCACTTGTAAACACTGGCCGTCACGTGATCAGCGCCAGTGGGTTGAGGTGCTGCTCCAGAAGAGTTGTGATGACACTCCTGTCATTGGTGATGGTGTGGTGGTGGTAGGAGAATCACGGTGGTGGTGGTAGATGTGGTGGTGGTAGTAGGAGAATCACGGTGGTGGTGGTAGGAGAATCACGGTGGTGGTGGTAGACGTGGTGGTTGTAGTAGGAGAATCACGGTGGTGGTGGTAGACGTGGTGGTTGTAGTAGGAGAATCACGGTGGTGGTGGTAGACGTGGTGGTGGTAGTAGGAGAATCACGGTGGTGGTGTCGGTGGTGACTGGAGGAGTAGGAAGGGGGGAGGGTGATGGCCGCCGCGGGCCACAGTTTGATATCAAATGTCAGACTTATTCATTCCCAGGAAGTGAGAGATCCCTCTACAATGAATGGCGAGAGCGTGTCCGTGAGACAGGCGGAGTGTGGCTGTGAGACAGAGGCGTGGGTGTGACTGTGAGACAGAGGCATGGTGTGGCTGTGAGACAGAGGCATGGTGTGGCTGTGAGACAGAGGCATGGTGTGGCTGTGAGACAGAGGCATGGTGTAGCTGTAGGAGCACCACACAGGTGGGTAAGGTGAGAGGGAAGGTTACTGTGGTCCGCCATAGTTGTACACCAACACCGCCGCCCAGTCCTCTTGGGCCCCATTTCTAAGAGGTTCCTGTGTAATTAGACCCCATTTAAATGGGAATAAAGTCCTACTTGTTACACAACACTAGTTCTGTTGGGATTGGGACCTGTTAGAAGCGGGGACCAGATGGAGGAAATTCTTGCCTCACCACTTGTCGACCAGGTAGAGAGAGAGAGAGAGAACATACTTTTGTGGACATTAAGAATCGTCGACAGAGAAATTTTGTATAGATTTCAAAAGGCATTGTGTGTGTGTGTATGTGGTCGCGTTTACCCTCTGTTAGCCCCTTTTGTTTTGATGTGCGTTTCCCCTCGCGTTCATTGACGGAAGAGGGGAGTTGTGGCAGGCCGTGGGTCCTACACTCAGGGTGAAACACAACACAGCTCTTAAGAGTGAGGGACCAACTGCTGAGAGACAGTTTTACCTGTACCTCAGTTTGACCCCCACAAACAAATAGTTACTGACGGCATTGATCTCACACACACACACACACTCTCTCCTAACAGCAATTAACATGTCCGCAACAACAGATCAAAATTTTCAGAAAGAACCGAGTTGTCGTCACTAACGCAGCTTACAACCAGTTTAGTTAACTGTACCTCCAGAGAGAGAGGGGGGGGGGTGGTAGGTAGGTGAGGGGAGGAGGGGGTGTGGTAGGTAGGTAAGTGGGGTAGGGGGTGGTAGGTAGGAAAGTGGAGGGGAGGAACAATAGAGTATCAACAGTGTCATTATCTACTGTGGTAGAGACACGGACGTTGTTGGAGGGTGACCACCTGGCCTGGCCTGGTCTGCTCTGCTCTGCTCTGGGCCGGATCAGGGCCAGCTGGAGGCTTGGGGCCAGTGGAAGGGTTGGGGTATGTGGACAGTTCTCTGAAAGACGGAAGTTAATGCCCACGAGGCTAGTTACTTCATATCTGTGCATTGTCTTGTTAACTCATGCTCTCACTATAGCCTTTGGAATAATTACAATAATACTAACAAAAATGAATCATACCAAATCACCGAGCCAGAAGTTCACACATATTTCTGGCTGTGAATCACAAGTTGCCGTGTGTTCAAATTTCCTGTTGGGGCAATTCTGGTGACTCATGCCCCCTGTTGGAGCACGTCTGGTGACTCGTGCCCCCTGTTGGAGCACGTCTGGTGACTCGTGCCCCCTGTTGGAGCACGTCTGGTGACTCGTGCCCCCTGTTGGGGCACGTCTGGTGACTCATGCCCCCTGTTGGAGCACGTCTGGTGACTCATGCCCCCTGTTGGAGCACGTCTGGTGACTCGTGCCCCTGTTGGGGCACGTCTGAGACTCGTGTCCCTGTTGGGGCACACGTCTGGTGACTCATGCCCCCTGTTGGAGCACGTCTGGTGACTCATTGCCCCCTGTTGGAGCACGTCTGGTGACTCGTGCCCCCTGTTGGGGCACGTCTGGGACTCGTGCCCCTGTTGGGGCACATCTGGTGAAACTCATACCCCCTGTTGGAGCACGTCTGGTGACTCGTGCCCCTGTTGGAGCACGTCTGGTGACTCATTGCCCCTGTTGGGGCACGTCTGGGGACTCGTGCCCCCTGTTGGGGCACGTCTGGTGACTCATGCCCCTACCCCGTGTGTCGGCGT
Organism: Homarus americanus; assembly: GCF_018991925.1. Classification (NCBI taxonomy): domain Eukaryota; kingdom Metazoa; phylum Arthropoda; class Malacostraca; order Decapoda; family Nephropidae; genus Homarus; species Homarus americanus. The sequence continues at coordinate 2,472,582 of NW_024736650.1, forward strand.
CGGGTTCCGTATTCTTGGCCGTAACGGTATGTGTCGGAGGATGGTGACGGTATGTGTCGGAGGATGGTGACGGTATGTGTCGGAGGATCGGAGGATGGTGACGGTATGTGTCGGAGGATGGTGACGGTATGTGTCGGAGGATGGTGACGGTATGTGTCGGAGGATGGTGACGGTATGTGTCGGAGGATGGTGACGGTATGTGTCGGAGGATGGTGACGGTATGTGTCGGAGGATGGGTGACGGTATGTGTCGGAGGATGGTGGCGGTATGTGTCGGAGGATGGTGACGGTGTGGCGGAGGTTGGTGACGGTATGTGGCGGAGGTTGGTGACGGTATGGGAGGATGGTGACGGTATGTGGCGGAGGATGGTGACGGTATGTGGCGGAGGTTGGTGACGGTATGTGGCGGAGGATGGTGACGGTATGTGGCGGAGGTTGGTGACGGCGGTACGGTATGTGGCGGAGGATGGTGACGGTATGTGGCGGAGGATGGTGACGGTATGTGGCGGAGGTTGGTGACGGTATGTGGCGGAGGATGGTGACGGTATGTGGAGGATGGTGACGGTATGTGTCGGAGGATGGTGACGGTATGGAGGTTGGTGACGGTATGTGGCGGAGGTTGGTGACGGTATGTGGAGGTTGGGCGTATGTATGAGAATGAGGCAAGAGGGACGTGTGGTGGTGGTGGGCGCCGTGGTCGAGCAGGCAGCTTTACAGGGTACGGTGTTACCACACTCTGCCGACGACATACCACTACCACCTACACCTCCCACCACTCACTCCACCCCACCGACACCTACACAAACACCCTACACCCTACCCCTCACCTACACCCCTACCCCTACCTACACCTACCCCTCACCTACCCCTACCCCTCACCTACCCCCCCCTCCCACCTACACCCTACCCCTCCCTCACCTACACCTCCACCCACACCCTACCCCTACCCCTACCCCTCACCTACACCCCTACCCCTCCCCACCTACACCCCTACCCCTCACCTACACTCTACCCCTCCCCCTACACCCTACCCCTCACCTACACTCCTACCCCTACACCCCTACCCCTCCCCCTACACCCCTACCCCTCACCACACCCCTACCCCTCACCCCTACACCCCTACCCCTCACCTACACCCCCTACCCTCACCTACACCCCTACCCCTCTACCCCCTACCCCTCACCTACCCCACCCCTCACCACCCCCCTACCCTTCCTACACCCTACCTCCCCTACCCCTACTCACCTACACCTACCCCCCACCTACACCCCTACCCCTCACCTACCCCTCACCTCACTACCCCCTACCTACCTCACCACCCTACCCCCCCCCCACCTACACCTACCCCCACCCTCACCCCCCTACCTACCCCTACCCCTCACCTACACCCCTCTACCCCACCTACCACCCCCCCTACCCACCTACCTCCCTGCCCCCCACCTACCTCCTACCCCCCCCCCCACCTGCCTCACCTCCCACCTGCCCCCCAAAAAGTGTCTTCTATGTGAGGGAAGATCATGGGTGAGTGAGTGGGAGGCCAGGAAGGGTAGGGGGGAAGAGAGTGATGGGGGGAATAGTGGGAGGGGGCAGGAAAGGCAAAAGGGGATGAGAGGAAGGCAGGAAGAGTGTGAGATAGCATGACCATGTGGTGTGTGTGTCATACACATGTTACTGTTAGGTTATGTGGTTCGTGGCCAGCTGCCCTGGTTGTCTGTCTGTCCTTGAAGGTAAGTGTACAGTGCCACCAACACCATCATCCAGACCTTCACCCACGCCTACGGTCAACACCTACGGCTTACTTTCCGCACACTGGTTAATACACACAACATAATGTAAGTGTTATGGTGCACATACTGTATACCTGTACAGCAGTGTATGTTTGTGTTATGGTGCACATACTGTATACCTGTACAGCAGTGTATGTTTGTGTTATGGTGCACATACTGTATACCTGTACAGCAGTGTATGTTTGTGTTATGGTGCACATACTGTACAGCAGTGTATGTAAGCGTTATGGTGTACATATACAACAGTGTATGTAAGTGTTTTTGTACTGTGGTGTAGCCTACGTATAAGTGTGATGTATACTGTAGTGTCCTCACCACAAGATCAATAAAGTAAGACTCTGGCGTCACAGGTGATCTCTGGTTATATCGTCAGAACACGCTGCTCCACTCAAAAATACCTCATTATTAACATTATTATTTTGGTATTCACTATGCGAACATCGGGTTAGGTTAGGTTCTGGGTAAAGTTTAGTGAGGTTAGATTATGTTGAGCTCTACATAAGGTTAGATTAGATTAGGTTAGGTTCTAGGTAGAGAGGGTTAGGTTAGCTTCTGGGTCAGGTTGGTTCTGGATAAGGAATCTTTTGTGTTAGGCAATACAAGTTGACCGAGTTTAGCAAATTTTACGAATGACGTCACGATGTTATGATTATGTTGCAAGAAAACCGTACAGTACAGTTTGTCGTCAGCAGCTCACTTGTTAACCTCTTCACTCGCTAACCTAACCAGACACTATCCTACCACAGAGACCCGACCAGACACTATCATACCCGTCAGAGACCCAACCAGACACTATCATACCCGTCAGAGACCCGACCAGACACTATCCTACCACAGAGACCCGACCAGACACTATCATACCCGTCAGAGACCCAACCAGACACTATCCTACCACAGAGACCCAACCAGACACTATCATACCACAGAGACCCGACCAGACACTATCATACCACAGAGACCCGACCAGACACTATCATACGAGGGCCCGACCAGACACTATCATACCACAGAGCCGACCAGACACTATCCTACAGAGACCCGACCAGACACTATCATACCACGAGACCCGACCAGACACTATCCATACCGCAGAGACCCACCAGACACTATCATACCTGTCAGAGACCAACCAGACACTATCCTACCACAGAGACCGACCAGACACTATCATACCACAGAGACCCGACCAGACACTATCCTACACAGAACCCGACCAGACACTATCATACCACAGAGCCCGACCAGACACTATCATACCACAGAGACCCAACCAGACACTATCCTACCACAGAGACCCGACCAGAACCTCATACCCGTCAGAGCCGACCGAACTCATATCATACACAGGGACCCGACCAGACACTATCATACCACAGAGCCCGACAGACACTATCATACCGTCAGAGCCGACCAGACACTATCTACCCGTCAGAACCCGACCAGACACTATCCTACCACAGAACCCGACCAGACACTATCCTACCACAGAGACCGACCAGACACTATCATACCACAGGGCCAACCAGACACTATCCTACCACAGAGACCCGACCGAACATATCATACCACAGGGCCCGACCAGACACTATCCTCACCACAGAGCCCAACCAGACACTATCCTACCACAGAGCCCGACCAGACACTATCATACAGAAGACAACCAGACACTATCCTACCACAGGGCCGACCAGACACTATCATACCACAGAGACCCGACCAGACACTATCATACCACAGGGACCCAACCAGACACTATCCTACTACAGAGACCCACAGACACTATCCCTACCACAGAGCCCGACCAACACTATCTTAGAGACCGACCAGACACTATCCTACCACAGAGACCCAACCAGACACTATCCTACCACAGAGACCCGACCAGACACTATCATACCACAGAGACCCAACAGACACTATCCTACCACAGAGACCCGACCAGACACTATCATACCACAAGACCCGACCAGACACTATCCTCCACAGAGACCCGACCAGACACTATCATACCACAGAGCCAACCAGACACTATCCTACCACAGGAGACCCGACCAGACACTATCATACAGGAACCCGACCGGCATCATACCCGTCAAGACCCAACCAACACTATCCCACCCGTCAGAGACCCAACCGAACACTATCATACCACAGAGACCCGACCAACACTATCATACCGAAGACCCGACCAGACACTATCATACCCGTCAGAGCAACCGAACACTATCATACCACAGAGCCCGACCAGACACTATCATACCACAGAGACCCGACCGAACACTATCATACCCGTCAGAGCCGACCAGACACTATATACCCGTCAGAGACCCGACCAGACACTATCCTACCACAGGGCCCGACCAGACACTATCATACCACAGAGACCCAACCAGACACTATCCTACCACAGAGACGACCAGACACTATCATACCACGAAGACCCGACCAGACACTATCATACCACAGGGCGACCAGACACTATTGCCCGTCGAACCCGACCAGAACACTATCATACCCGTCCAGAACCCGACCGAACACTATCTGCCGTCGAACCGACCAGACACTATCATACCACAGAGACCCGACCAGACACTATCATACCCGTCAGGGCCCAGCAGACACTATCATACCACAGGACCCGCCTCTACCCGTCAGAGACCCAACCGAACACTATCATACCGCAGAGACCCGACCAGACACTATCCTACCATCAGAGACCGACCGAACACTATCATGCCGTCAGAGACCGACCAGACCTATCACCGTCAGACCCGACCGGCACTATCCTACCCGTCAGAGACCCGACCAGACACTATCCCACCACAGAGACTGACCGGACACCATCATACCCCAGACGACAACACTATCCAAGAACCGAAATGGGACAGCATCCTCCGTCGAACCGACCAGACACTATCCTGCCGTCAGAACCCGACCGAACCTCTATCCTACCCCAGAGACCCGACCAGACACTATCCTACACCCGTCAGGGAGACCCGACCGGACACTATCATACCCGTCAGAGACCCGACCAGACACTATCCTACCGTCAGAGGACCCGACCAGACACTATCATACCAGTCAGAGCCGACCAGACACTATCCTACCTGTCAGAGACCGACCAGACACTCATACTACCTGTCCAGAGACCGACCAGACACTATCCTACCGTCAGGACCCGACCAGACACTATCCCTGCCGTCAGAGACCCAGACCGAACACTATCCCACCCGTCAGAGACCCGACCAGACACTATCCTACCGTCAGAGACCCGACCAGACACTATCCTACCCGTAGAGACCCGACCAGACACTATCCTACCGTCCAGAGACCCGACCAGACACTATCCTCCACAGAACCCGACCAACACTATCCTACCGTCAGAACCCGACCAGACACTATCCCTGCCGTCAGAGACCCGACCGGACACTATCATACCCGTCAGAGATGAACACTATCCTACAGAGACCCGACCAGACACTATCCTACCACAGGGCCGACCAGACACTATCCTACCCGTCAGAACCCAGACCAGACACTATACTACCATCAGAGACCCGACCAGACACTATCCTACCGCAGAGACCCGACCAGACAACACTATCCTACCACAGAGACCGACCGAACACTATCCTACCAGTCAGAGACCGACCAGACACTATCTACCCGTCAGAGACCCGACCAGACACTATCCTACCGTCAGAGACCGACCAGACACTATCCTACCGTCAGAGCCGACCAAACACTATCCTACCGTCAGAGCCGACCAGACACTATCGCCTGTCAGAGACCGACCAGACACTATCACCTGTCAAGAGACCGACCAGACACTATCACCACCCGCAGAGACCCGACCGAACACTATCCTACCACAGAGACCCGACCAGACACTATCCTCACCCGTCAGAACCCGACCAAACACTATCATGCCTGCCAGAGACCGACCAACACTATCCTACCTGTCCAGGGCCGACCAGACACTATCATACCGTCAGAACCCGACAGACACTATCCTACCCGTCAGAGACCGACCAGACACTATCCTACCTGTCAGAGACCGACCAGACACTACTCCTACCCGTCAGGAGCCCGACCAGACACTGTCCTACCACAGGGCGACCAGACACTATCCTGCCACAGAACCCGACCAGACACTATCCTGCCTGTCAGAGACCCGACCGGACACTATCCTACCTGTCAGAGCCGACCAGACACCTATCCTGCTGACCAGGCCTACCTCAGAGACCCGACCAGACACTATCCTACCACAGAACCCGACCAACTCTACCTCAGAACCCGAACACATCCTACCCAAGACCAAACCCACGACCAGACTATCCTCCCATAAAGACCGACCAGGCACTATCCTCCGAGAGACCGAACACTATCATACCTGCAGAGACCCAACCAGACACTATCCCATAGAGACCGGCCAAACTATCCACCTACAGAACCCGACCAGACACTATCCTACCGTCAGAGACCCAACCAGACCTATCCTACCCGTCAGAGACCGACCGGACACTTCTCCTACTACAGAACCGACCAGACACTATACCACGAGGCCCAGCCAGACACTATCCTGCACCAGAGACCCTTTACCCAGCCACTCTCCGTCAGAGACCCGACCAGACACTATCCTACCTCAGAGACCCGACCAGACACTATCCTGCAGAGACCCGACCAGACACTATCATACCACAGACCCAACCAGACACTATCCTACCTGTCAGAGCCGACCAGACACTATCATACAGACCCGACCAGACACTATCCTACCACAGAGACCGACCAGACACTATCCCCCGTCAGGGCCAACCGGACACTATCACCTGTCAGAGACCAACCAGACACTATCCTACCACAGAGACCCGACCAGACACTATCCTGCCGTACAGGGCCCAGATTCAGACGCCAGCTCTGTCAGTATGCCTATCTGCCGTCAGAACCCGACCGGACACTATCATGCCACAGAGACCCGACCAGACACTATCCCACCACAGGGCAACCAGACCACATCCTGCCACGTCGGGGCCCGACCAGACACTATCCTGCCGCTCAGAGACCCGACCGGACACTATCCTACCGTCAGGGACCCCGACCATACCGGAGCCCAACCGACCCTGCTCCATACCAACCGACGAACCTATCCATACCACAGAGACCCGACCAGACACTATCACCAAAGGCCGACAGACACTTATCATGCCACAGAACCCGACCGAACACTATCCTACCATTGGGAGCCGACCGGACACTATCATGCCCGTCGAGACAACCAGACACTATCCTGCCACAGGACCCAACAGACACTATCATACCACGGGAACCCGACCGAACACTATCCTGGACCCGTCAGAGGCCGACCAGACACTATCCTTGCCGTCAGAGACCCGACCAGACCACTATCCTGCCTGTCAGAGACCGACCCGAACACTATCATACCACAGAGCCGACCAGATATCGGGGTTTGGGTTGGGACGACTTCCTACCTGTCAGCGACCCGACCAGACACTATCACCACAGGAGCCCAACCAGACACTATCCTACCGTCCAGAGACCCGACCGGACATATCCTACCACGTCAGAGACCGACGAACACTATCCTGCCGTCAGACCCAACCAGACACTATCCACCACAGAGACCCAACCGAACACTATCATACCACAGGAGCCCGACCAGACACTATCATACCACAGAGACCCGACCAGACACTATCCTACCCTGGGCCGACAGACACTATCTTTGAGACGGACACTATCCTGCCCGTCAGGGAGCCCGACCAGACACTATCACACCCGTCAGGCAACCTGGCCCAGTCCTCCACAGGGCCAACCAGACACTATCATACCACAGAGACCCGACCGAGCACTATCCCACCTGAGGCCGACCAGACACTATCGCCTGCAGGAGCCCGACCAGACACTATCTACGAAGACCGACAGACACTTCATACTCCGTCCAGAGACCCAACCAGACACTATCCTACCACAGGGCCCGACCAACACTATCATGCAAGAGACCCGACCAGACACTATCATACCGAGGGCCCGACCGAACTTCTCCTGTAGGACCGACACTATCATGCCGTCAGAACCCGACCGGACACTATCATACCCGTCAGAACCCGACCAGACACTATCATACCACAGAACCCAACCAGACACTATCATACCACAGGGAACCCGACCAGACACTATCCTACCGTCAGAACCCGACCAGACACTATCATACCACAAGACCCGACCAGACACTATCCTACCCGTCAGAGAACCCGACCAGACACTATCATACCCGTCAGAGACCCAACCAGACACTATCCTACCACAGGGCCCGACCAGACACTATCATACAGAGACCCAACCAGACACTATCTACAGAACCCGACCAGACACTATCATACCACAGGGACCCGACCAGACACTATCATACCACAGAACCCGACCAGACACTATCATACCGCAGAGAACCCAGACACTATCCTACCACGAGAGCCCCGACCGAGCACTATACCGAGCCCAACGACTATCTACCACAGGGACCCGACCGAACACTATCGTACCTGCAGGGCCAACCAGACACTATCATACCACGGGAACCCGACCAGACACTATCCTACCCGTCAGGGCAACCGGGCACTATCCTACCACAGAGACCCGACCAGACACTATCCTACAGAGCCCGACCAGCACTATCATACAGAGACCCGACCAGACACTATACCATCAGAACCCAGAACCTATCATACCACAGAGACCCGACCAGACACTATCATACCACAGAGACCCACCAGACACTATCCTACCCGTCAGGGCCGACCAGACACTATCATACCCGTCCAGAACCCAACCAGACACTATCCTGCCACAGAGACCCAACAGACACTATCATACCACAGAGATTCGACCGGACACTATCATACTCAGAACCCGACCAGACACTATCATACCGTCAGAGACCCGACCAGACACTATCTACCACAGAGCCGACCAGACACTATCATACCGGGCCGAAGACATATCATAGAGACCAACAGACACTATCCTACCTGTCAGAGACCGACCAGACACTATCATACCCGTCAGAGACAACCAGACACTATCTACCTGTCCAAGACCAGACACTATCATACCCGTCAGGGACCCGACCAGACACTATCCTGCCGTCAGAGACCCGACCAGACACTACTCAGGCAATATCCGTCAGGGCCACTTCCAGACAGCACTATCCTGTCGAGACCGACCAGACACTATCCTACCCCAGAGCCGACCAGACACTATCCTACCACAGAGACCCCGACCAGGCACTATCATACCACAGAGACCCAGCAGACACTATCATACCACAGAGACCCGACCAGACACTATCATACCACAGGGCCGACCAGACACTATCATACCACAGGAGCCCAACCAGACACTATCATACCCGTCAGGGCAACCAGACACTATCCTACCTGTCAGAGACCAAACCAGACACTATCCTACCCGTCAGAAACCGACCGAACACTATCATACCGCAAGACCCGACCATATTCTCCCAGGAGCCCGACCAGACATCTATCCTGCCGTCAGAGACCCGAAGACACTATCTTGCACTAGAGAGACCCGACCAGACACTATCGCCCGTCAGGGCCGACCAGACACTATCCTACCACAGAGGCCGACCAGACACTATCCTACACAGGGCCCGACCAGACACTATCCTGCCCGTCAGAGCCAACCGAACACTATCCTACCACAGAGCCCGACCAGACACTATCATACCACAGGGCCGACCAGACACTATCCTGCCCGTCAGAAGACCAGACACTATCCTGCCCGCAGGGGCCGACCGACACTTTCTGCCCGCACCCCAGCATTCGACCAGACACTATCTGCCGTCGGAGACCGCGAACACTATCCTACGCCGACCTGTCAGAGACCCGACCAAACCCGCCGTCTGCCTGGGCGACCAGACACTTCTTACCCGTCAGAGCAACCAGACACTATCCTGCCTGTCAGCGACCGACCGAACACTATCATGCCGTCAGAGGCTATCCTACACGGGGCAACCAGACACTATCCTACCTGTCGGCATTGGACCGAACACTATCGCCCGTCAGGGGCCCGACCAGACATATCCTGCCGTAGGGCCTGACGAACTATCTCACCCGTCAGAGACCCGACCAGACACTATCCTACCTGTCAGCGACCGACCAGACACTATCATACCCGTCAGAGACCCGACCAGACACTATCACCACAGGGGGCCCGACCAGACACTATCCTACCACAGAGACCCGACCAGACACTATCCTACCGTCAGAGGCCCGACCAGACACTATCCTGCCCGTCAGAGACCCGACCGGAACTATCCTACCGTCAGAAGACCCATGCATTGTCCTACCGTCGGAGACCCGACAGACACTATCCTACACGAGCCCGACCAGACCACTATCCTACCACGAGGCCCGACCAGACACTATACCGTCAGAGACCCGACCAGACACTATCCACCGTCAGAGACCCGACCAGACACTATCCTACCGTCAGAGACCCGACCAGACACTATCCTACCCGTCAGAGACCCGACCAGACATTATCCTCCCGTCAGAGACCCGACCAGACACTATCCTACCTGTCAGGGCCGACCAGACACTATCCTACCTGTCAGCGACCCGACCAGACACTATCCTACCTGTCAGCAGCCGACCAGACACTATCCTCCACACCTGTCAGCGACCCGACCAGACACTATCCTACCCGTCAGCGACCCGACCAGACCAGACACCGATTCTGCCAGTTTCCGATCTATATATTAGGGGGTGTCTTTCAATTAATTACACATTCGTAAGATTTTTCATTGTTCGTAAAACATTCATATATTTTTTTTTAATATTAGTATTAGTTGTTCACCATAATATAATCGTTAGCATTCTTTTACCAGTCTGACGACACTCCAAGGTTTCTTTGATGACTGACTCACAAGCTGTTGTGTTGGGGATTGTGACAATAGTGGTATAGTGAAGGTGATGATTGTCGTGATGGAGACAGTGATGAGGATGGGATCAATAGTGACGTAGGGTGGCTAGGATAGTGACGTAGGATAAATCTGATGTAGGATAGGTGTGAGGTAGACGGCGGCCTCCACCTGTGCAGCCGGAGTCATGGTGGGGTCTTGTCAACACTGATTATTTTATCAGTCCCAAGAAGTGTGTGTGTGTGTGTGTGTGGCGTAAAGAAGCAGTTCCCTATACACGGTGGAGAGGCAGGCGTTGAGTGGTGTGTGGGCGGTGGTCGACCAGGGACAGACCTTTTGGAACTAACACAGAGTTTACCCACCAGGTGCTTGACGACTGGAAAGAACCAAGCTCCCTATTTACTTCAGTTTGTCTTTGTGGGAGTGAAAGGCGCATTTGTGTGTGTAAATATATATGGACTTAAATCCGACTTATACTGATACACAGTTAAGCACCCAAGGGAATGATCATCGTATTCAAAAAGTTTTGTACTCATGTGCTCAAAAATTTAGTCACTGTACTCAGGGGTTTTTTTTATGTCGCACTCAATGGGTGAATATTTACCTCAGTTGGCAAATTCATTGTACTCGTAGGGTTTTATATCGTACTCAGGGGATTTAATTATTTTCTTTAGGTATAATTCATCGTATTCAGGGGATGAATATTTACTTGGTTGTACCGGATATCTTGTAGATGTTTTGTGTCCCGACATTTGTTTACTTTACCATATAACGTCTGTGGTGATGTAAGCAATTATTCATATTTTCCGCCCCAAAAAGGTAAAACTCGGCATCTCCGGGACGAGGCTGTTGGTAGGTTTGGCTCTTACAATGTTACCAACATATCTGTACAAGAAATGACAAAACCTAGCGAATGTGGGTTCCAGGCACTATATGGGTTACCTTGAATTATTTACAGGATACTTTTGTCTACGATTATTGAATTGAAGCGAATATCGACATGATTTTAACCAATTTTACAGAGTTTGGGTTGGTATTAAGTAAAGTTTAGTGGATTTTGACTTTTATCCCGGTTAGTTGTGGGAGTTGGCAACAGTGATCTTGTTTGTTTGGGTCTCCGCGAATATTTTGAATAACTGTCGTGGCGAAGTTTATATTACCGACTGCTATTCATATGCAGACATTCATTCTTATTTTTCTCTCGTGATAGTGAATGAGTGAAAATATTACTCAAAGTTAATCGTCACTAGTGAAAAACACATAAGAGGTGGAGAGAAGTCGTAGCCAGTGGACAGGGAAGCGGACGGGGCGGTTTTCCTCCCACACTCCTGGACGAACCAATGACTCCGCCCTTGCACCTGCCAACCGTTCCATTACGGCCGAATGTTGGTTTACTCCACCTTATGCAACTCATTTAAAATTGTGTACATAACCTCCATCTCACTTACCTAGTAGCCAGTCTTCCTTGTAGTTAATGGGATAAACACACAACACAACTTTCAGACTTTACTTAAATTGTCAAGTTGGTTGATAAGACTTAACGGCAGGGTTTATATCTTGATCTATTGTGCCTCAGCCTGAACCATTGTCTCAGTTTGATCCATTGGTCTCAGTTTGATCCATTGTGTCTCAGTTTGATCCATTATGTGACTCAAGTCTTTTTTTTTTTATTAGGGCACTCCCCTACATCATTGTGTAAGGTGAACCGCAGAAGCGTTTACAGCGCCCAACAGGGAAGCATGCAAAGTCCAATAAATTATGAGAACAGCGCTGAGAACGGGTAACTCAGACGCCGGGGTTATTAGATCCAATTTTTTTCCTTCTTTAAGTTGATAATAGACCATAGGTTAGCGTGAAGTTTTGTATCCCAGATCAGCAGACAGGTCAGACGTGGGTCGCGGGCAGGTCTTCACAACCAACTGTTATCAGGTTTGAAGGCAAGCATGAATTACGCGTGCTTCCCTGTTGGGCGCTGTAAACGCTTTTGCGCTTCACCTTCCACTAGAAATTACTAGATGCAAGGGGGTGCCCAATACACTAGGCCCTCGCGGGGTAAATTGTATTTTTTTTTTTTAACCAGGATGGTGACTGTAGACCAGTATCTTGTGGGAGTGGTGGCCACAATACCGTATTGTGGTGATGGCAGAGAGCGTGCCACCAATACCCTTTGGTGGTGGTGACAGCGTGCCACCAATACCCTTTCGGTACAACACTCCATGCTCAGCCATCACCATGTACAACACACACGCTCCCATGCTCATCCATCACCATGTACAACACACGCTCCCCATACCCAGCCATCACCATGTACAACACGCTCCCCATACCCAGCCATCACCATGTACAACACACGCTCCCCATACCCAGCCATCACCATAGCAACACGCTCCCATGCTCAGCCATCACCATGTACAACACACGCTCCCCATACCCAGCCATCACCATGTACAACACACGCTCCCCACACCAGCCATCTGTATGCAACACGCTCCCCATACCATGCCATGTACAACACGCTCCCCATGCTCAGCCATCACCATGTACAACACACGCTCCCCATACCCAGCCATCACCATGTACAACACACGCTCCCCATACTCAGCCATCACCATGTACAACACACGCTCCCCATACTCAGCCATCACCATGTACAACACACGCTCCCCATGCTCAGCCATCACCATGTACAACACACTCCCCATGCCCAGCCATCACCATGTACAACACACGCTCCCCATACCCAGCCATCACCATGTACAACACAAGCTCCCATACCCAGCCATCACCATGTACAACACACAGCTCCCATACCCAGCCATCACCATGTACAACACACGCTCCCCATGCTCAGCCATCACCATGTACAACACACGCTCCCCATACCCAGCCATCACCATGTACAACACGCTCCCCATACCCAGCCATCACCATGTACAACACACGCTCCCCAGCCATCACCATGTGCAACACACACGCTCCCCATACCCAGCCATCACCATGTACAACACACGCTCCCCATACCCAGCCATCACCATGTACAACACGCTCCCCATACCCAGCCATCACCATGTACAACACGCTCCCCATACCCAGCCATCACCATGTACAACACACGCTCCCCATGCTCAGCCATCACCATGTACAACACGCTCCCCATACTCAGCCATCACCATGTACAACACACACTCCCCATGCTCAGCCATCACCATGTACAACACACTCCCATGCTCAGCCATCACCATGTTCAACACACGCTCCCCATGCTCAGCCATCACCATGTACAACACACGCTCCCCATACTCAGCCATCACCATGTACAACACTCTGTCCCCATCATCACCATGTACAACACATCCATGCTCAGCCATCACCATGTACAACACACTCCCCATACTCAGCCATCACCATGTACAACACACGCTCCCCATGCTCAGCCATCACCATGTACAACACACGCTCCCCATACTCAGCCATCACCATGTACAACACACGCTCCCCATGCTCAGCCATCACCATGTACAACACACGCTCCCCATACTCCGCCATCACCATGTACAACACACGCTCCCCATGCTCAGCCATCACCATGCAACACACGCTCCCCATACTCAGCCATCAACAAAATATCAACATTTCACGCTTATGGTGTGTTGAGACATCCCTGGACAAGGAAAACACTCAATGCAAACTGAATAACTCCCCCCCACTCTCGCACACGCTTCGCGTGGCACAAGGAAACTGAATAGGGGAAGGAGGGAAAAAAGAGAGTCTTCACCTGGCAGGTGAGCCCTGGCGGTGACCACTAGAGGCCAGGTGAGCCCTGGCGGTGACCACTAGAGGCCAGGTGAGCCCTGGCGGTGACCACTAGAGGCCAGGTGAACCCTGGCGGTGACCACTAGAGGCCAGGTGAGCCCTGGCGGTGACCACTAGAGGCCATTCTTATTAATTATTTAAAATTAAAAAAAAATTACAATTGGCGGGTCAAGTCGCCCTCAGCTCCCGGCAGCCAGGCGACCTTTGCCGCCACACCGATGACTCACGCCAGTGGCCATCCCCCTGCACCCAGAGCTACTGCTTCCCGTCTGAACGTCAAAGCGAAAAATATTAACAATACGATAATATTCTTGACCTTAACTGATTTTTATTTATTAATACCTAATTGGAAGATGAGTAAGAATGAGAGAACGTTAACACAATTGTAGGTATTGGAAAACAGGATATAGACGGAATAACACAAAGAAAACGATAACTGAGAAGAAACAGACAGACAGGCCAAGAGACAAACTGCTACTGGCGACGTAATCTTCCCCGGCCTGACACACAGGTGAACAGAAAGGTACTGCGGAAAAATATATAACCAGCACATTTTTCCTTCTTTGGAAAATGAAAATTTAAACCAATTTCTTAGTCTTAACGAGTTCCTGGGTAGTTGTGCGTGTGCGCGCACGCACGCACTGTACCTCCCCCCCCCCACTTTCTCTCTCTGTTGCTTCAGGATATTAATGAATAATTACCAACTCTCACTCGCTACCAGCCCCCACACGCTACCAGCCCCCACACGCTACCAGCCCTCACTCGCTACCAGCCCCCACACGCTACCAGCCCCCCACTCGCTACCAGCCCTCACTGTACCAGCCCCCACACGCTACAGCCCCACACGCTACCAGCCCCCACTCGCTACCAGCCCCCAGCCCATCGCTACCAGCCCCCACACGCTATCAGCCCCACACCCCAAAGAGGAGTCTCTGGTCTGGTAGCCTCAGAACTTACTGCATATCTTGACAACCAAAGTTCACTCTGTATAATTTTCTGGAGTGTGTGTGTGTGTGTGTGTGTGTGTGTGTGTTTGTGTACAGAACCATATTAACGACGCCTCTCCCAGTTAACTTGACTAACTCATTAAAGATGGGAGATAAAGTTATAAAGATGAGCGTAATGTGTTTTGGTTATAAACATGTTAATAATTTAGCACAAGCAGGTACTAGAGGGTAGCCCTAAGGATGCGGCTCTGTTCACACCATCAATTATTATCTCGCTTGGAATCGATGTTTTTCTGGAGCCGTCTTGTGTCTTACCAGTTGACCATGTTGACTCTTGGACGACACCTGCGTCAGTTCTTCTACCCTGTAGTGCCTGCTGGGGAGCTGACCGTCTCAAGGGCGTCCGCGCGGTCAGTGCTCCGTCAAACTGGTTACCCTCCGCTGCTGCTCCAGCTGCACCACTTGCCTGCAAGTCTACCACTTTGTTGACGAATCAGCGTGGGTGGATCATGGGCGTGGATGAGTTGTTGTTGAGGTGCGTGGGTAGTGAGGCCTCCTGAGTCAGTCTTGAGCTTGGTCATAAGGTCTTAGGAGGCAGTTCTCGTGCCTAGGAAGGTGGAGGATGGACCATACAGGTGCAGTCGTGAGTAGTTAACGAGACTGGTGTCATTTCTGAGCCCCAACACTATGGGTGTCAGTACCCGCCTTCCATACTTGTGACAACTTAATGAGAATCGGGTCTTTAATCCTAAGTTACGTGACCTGGTTTGTGTTGGTGCAGGAACTACCTCTTTCTAGGTCACCCAGGCACATATAGAGTTGTACTCTTATGGGGAGACTTGTCTCTTGTCTTAGGTTAAAGGTAAAGTTAGGTTAGGTTAGGTTAGGCAAATGTTTCCCTTACAACATGGAGGATCACTTCTTGGGTCAGCCCTCAAATCCCTGTGTAATTTCTGCTCCTCCAGTTTTGTGTTGTGACGTATCTACAGTAGTGCTACTTATTGTTTCTAGATACTCTTACGTTGTTATAACTTGTACAGGAATACCAACCTTAAACCATCGTTATAACTTAAACACAAACAAACACACACTCACATACCCTTTCTTTTTTAGCATCCGTGACCTTGGTGATAGGCAACACACATTATATCAGTAGAGAAATATATTAGTAACTGATCCATTGTATGTGTGAGTAGATATCTGTACCACCTCGCTCAGGGTGTGTGGGAGCGACCAGACACCTGAGCTACAGAAAGGTGACGCCCTAACTACCCTCTCCCTCACTCTGTCTCAGGGTCGAGTTCACACCTGGTCTGCCTACACCCCCCCCCCCCCACCCTTACCCCTGTTTTATCAATAAGCTTTTGTCTATAGCTTTATTATTATTTCCATTATTACTGTATTATATTATGTAAGATTGATCTTATAAAGGGAAGAATCTGTTCTATAGATGGCTCTGATTATGTGATGTATAGGACGCGGCATTCCTAGTATAGTAGTATGTACTGCAGGTGGACTCCTATGATGATCCTGGTGGTGGGTTTGAGAGTAATAGCCTTGGGGTCAACATTTCGTCTCCTGCCTCACTTAACCATTTGTATGTTTTTGTTATTGTACTCTTACTGCCTCCAGAGTAGTATGTTTAGGAGTTACTTTAACGGTGGAATTGACTAAACTATTTATTTATTTATTATTTTTCAATTGTCAGGTTTTTATTGATTTTGTATAAACATTTGAAGTCTTCAGCTATTTAGTGAGAAGAGAAGAGAGAGAGAATGCTGCTGACACGTATTCGCTCTTCTTCCAAACTCCACCCGTAGATATCAGCAGCAGCACCCCCCTCACCCCCACCAGGAACTACATAACAACACATAAGAGATTCTTATGGTAGCCCAACGCTGCTCACTCGATGATAAGGGATTAAGACCTTTTTAAACCTGCCCCATTTAAGCCCAAATTCGATGTACTGCCGTAATCCTTCTTGGGGTGAGGTGGTGGCCTGACACAAATTATACACAGCGAACACTGCCTGCGGGGGTTAGACTCTACTAGATGGTGGAAATATCGACCCTTCACCCGCTGCTTGGTTGTGAGGTGAGTGAGACTGGTTGTGAGGTGAGTCAGACGAGTTGTGAGTTGAGTCAGACGAGTTGTGAGGTGAGTGAGACGAGTTGTGAGGTGAGTGAGACTGGTTGTGAGGTGAGTGAGACTGGTTGTGAGGTGAGTGAGACTGGTTGTGAGGTGAGTCAGACGAGTTGTGAGTTGAGTCAGACGAGTTGTGAGGTGAGTGAGACGAGTTGTGAGGTGAGTGAGACTGGTTGTGAGGTGAGTCAGACGAGTTGTGAGTTGAGTCAGACGAGTTGTGAGGTGAGTGAGACGAGTTGTGAGACTGGTTGTGAGGTGAGTGAGACGAGTTGTGAGGTGAGTGAGACTGGTTGTGAGGTGAGTGAGACTGGTTGTGAGGTGAGTGAGACTGGTTGTGAGGTGAGTCAGACGAGTTGTGAGGTGAGTGAGACGAGTTGTGAGGTGAGTGAGACTGGTTGTGAGGTGAGTCAGACGAGTTGTGAGGTGAGTGAGACTGGTTGTGAGGTGAGTGAGACTGGTTGTGAGGTGAGTGAGACTGGTTGTGAGGTGAGTCAGACGAGTTGTGAGGTGAGTCAGACGAGTTGTGAGGTGAGTGAGACTGGGTTATAATGCTCTAAGGGGTGTCGTCCACCTTCTTGACTCGGGGGAACACCCACTTAACATTTATTCATCGTGGAGGAGGAATTTCCGACATGGCGGCTCCATCTTGGCCTATCAGTTTGTTGTCTTTAACCTGAAACATAAATACTAGAAACAGCTCAGGTCTCTCGTTGAAGTGATTTAAGCTGACTTTTGGTATATAGATACAGTGAAACCTCTATTTAACGGACTACAATATATGGAAAGGAAAGATCATTATATCGAAGGTCCGTTAGATATGAAAACCCCATATAACGGATTATACTAAGAGAGAAGTTCTTATGTTGACAGGTAGAGACCACCAAGTAAACCATACAAGGGTGACAAATCAGAAGTTAACAACTCTTATATTTGGTGTATATATAGGAAAATTGTTCTTTTGACCAGCCACGACGTGTTGTGCCGTGTTATATCATGTGCCGTGTACCGTGTTGCAAAGATGAGCCCTTGTGGGTTAAGTGCTCACCCCGGTCTGCTGTTGATGTCACCACTAGTACCTGCTGGTCCACCTTCCTGCTGAGGTAGTTTTGTGTGTGTGTGTGTGTGTGTACACACACACACACACACATTTGAAGAAATTTTATTTTATTTTTATTTCCTTGTGAACTTCAGCAATTATCTCGTCCTTGTTTAGTGTTCAGATTTTACACTAATAGTTACGCGATGTAACGTAGAGTGACGATTGGTGACGTGTGATGTAACAGTAACATCACTGCACTGGACTGTAGGTGGCGGGAGAACACCCTGGTGAGGTCCTGGATAACTTGTCACAACTGTTTAATGTTGGCGCTGATGACGCCCCCCCCCCTCATGTGTGTTGTGGTTACTTAACATTACTTTATTGTCTCTTTGTTAGTAAAGTTTGTTATGGCTACTGTACCCAGCTCTAACCGTGTTTCTCTCTCTCCAGATATCTACGCCAAGCTTCGAGAGGGAGGAATCTGCCCTAACTGCAGGATGCCGTTCGACAAGGGCAAGAAGAGGAAGCTGATCGACCAGTGTGGGCACGAGAGATGCTACTCCTGCCTTTTCAAGTCCGAGACCTGCCCGATATGTGCACTGCAAGGTTAGTGAGTGAGATGCTGGCCTCTCAGGGTGTGCTGGCCTAACAGAGACAGTTCTCTTTCAGGGATTGATCTTCATTGCATAATAACGCAGATCGCCTAACCTAACCTAACCACCGTAATATTGAGTGAGACAATATCACCAAAGACGAGCTGTAGTAGTGTTCAGTCTCGCCAGGAAATTTGAGAGAAATTCTTACTGCCGTATATCTCTTATCAGTGATAGAGAGACACTACAGAGGAAAGGCGTGGAGAGGTAGCTGGTGGTGTAGTTGGTTGGCGGGAGACGGCAGTGGGGAACTTCTTGAGAAACCTAACCTAATCTA
Organism: Homarus americanus; assembly: GCF_018991925.1. Lineage (NCBI taxonomy): Eukaryota > Metazoa > Arthropoda > Malacostraca > Decapoda > Nephropidae > Homarus > Homarus americanus. The sequence goes on from NW_024736650.1 coordinate 2,492,204, forward strand.
ATAGGCTGAGGAAGTATGTTATGTTGAACGGGTCATTTAACTGTGCTGTGCTAAGACTCGGCTGTTCCTCCCGCAGCGGCCCCACTTGTGTTGGTCATAACAGAGTCAGAACAGCGGGAGCCAAGTGTGTAGATGAAAGAGATAACTGCCAATGACTTTCTGTTAGTGCTCTAGCTTTTATTTCCTCGCCTTAATGCTTATTTACCTACAACTTCTTGGTGTCAAAGGTCATGGTGTATTGTGTGGTGCTGTGGAGTGCAGTAGTATACAGGAGCTGACGGAGGGGGGGGGTGGTGCTGTGGAGTGTAGTAGTTTACAGGAGCTGACGGAGGGGGCGTGCTGTGGAGTGTAGTGGTTTACAGGGAGCTGAGGGGGGGGCGTGCTGTGGAGTGTAGTAGTTTACAGGAGCTGACGGGGGGGGTGGTGCTGTGGAGTGTAGTAGTATACAGGAGCTGACGGAGGGGGGTGGTGCTGTGTGTAGTAGTTTACAGGAGCGGAGGGGGGCTTACAGGAGCTGACGGAGGGGGGCGTGCTGTGGGTGTAGTAGTTTACAGGAGCTGACGGAGTGGTGCTGTGGGTGCAGTAGTATACAGGGCTGACGGGGGGTGTTCAGTTGACTGTCTACCCCCCCCCCCCTCACTTTAAAGTGAGGAACCAGTTGGTTAGGTTAGGTTCTTACTCTTAGGAATCCGTCACGATGATAACACAGACAGTACATGTTGCAGCTTGATAGACAACAGCAGATAACAGAGCGATATCTTCCACCAAGCGACTTACCTTCCGACACTGTGGCGCCACCTGATTACTAAGGAAGTAGTTGTTGTGTGACACTGATGGTGGTAGTGGTGGGTAGTTGTTGTGGGACACTGATGGTGGTAGTGGGGGGGTGGGTGTTGTGGGACACTGATGGTGGTAGTGGGACACTGATGGTGGTAGTGGGGGTAGTTGTTGTAGGACACTGGTGGTGGTAGTTGTAGTGGGACACTGATGGTGGTAGTGGGGGTAGTTGTTGTGGGACACTGGTGGTGGTAGTGGGGGGTAGTTGTAGTGGGACACTGATGGTGGTAGTGGGGGGTAGTTGTAGTGGGACACTGATGGTGGTAGTGGGGGGTAGTTGTAGTGGGACACTGATGGTGGTAGTGGGGGGTAGTTGTTGTGGGACACTGGTGGTGGTAGTGGGGGGTAGTTGTAGTGGGACACTGATGGTGGTAGTGGGGGGTAGTTGTTGTGGGACACTGGTAGTGGGGGGTAGTTGTAGTGGGACACTGATGGTATACACCTGAAGCAGGTGAATTACACATATCTTAACTACGCGGTAGCACTTTAAGTAGATTGTGTAAAGTTAGATAGCCTTTGGTAGGTGTTTCAATACATACCGTATATGAGTTAAATGTTTGGTAAATTGGTTATACAAATTGACACTGGTTCACCATGTACACAGGGAGTGGTAAGTTTAAGCCAAAGAGAGTAGCAAAGATATGTAATGATACAGGAAATGCTTGACTAAATATTAATTTATACGCTGGTAAACAGTGTAATCCTATACCATCCCCTCGGGCACTTGTCGGTCTTCATGATAATATTGTACAGGTTTCACGTTATATACCGCTCATTTTTTGACTTATTTTACATAGTACTGTTCCATCAGTCTTATATTTGTTTTTAAGTTTAACTTTTGAAAATGAGAACAAATTAAACTACAGTAGTGAGAGTTGTTTGACCCCCAGAGGTAACCATTCAAGTGACTTGCTGTATGTTACCCGAGTCGTCCATCTCGTGTTTCACGCACACGTCACCTCCCTCCTCTTGGTGGCTCTGTTACTTGTTGTGGTGTGTTTTACAGCTGCCAATTTGGTCTAGTAAGAGTGTGACGAACTTGATAGACGGCAGTATCTCGAGTGGTTCCTTCACAGTGTTAATCTTGCCCTGCTTAATAAATCTTTCCTGTTATCACATCAATGTCATAAATTGTAGTCTCGCTGTTCATTCATGTGTCCCGTCAACGATAACGAGTTCTTACTTCATTCATGTATGTAAAGGCCTGGGACTTAAGGATAGAAAAATCCCTTACCAGACTAATCAGGATCTTAATAAAGGAAAGTCAAGGACCATGGTTTTCTGGGGAATAACAAACAACCGTTAGAGATTGACATCTCTTTACTATAAAAAATATAACACAAAACTGACACCACTCAACAAACATCAAATAACAATTACGGGAGTCTTACAATTAATGGAAGTTAATGAAAGTCCAACAATTAATGGAATCAAACAATTAATGGAATCAACAGTTAAGGGAAGTCAACAATTAATGGAATCAAACAATAAAAGGGAGTCAGCAATTAAAGGAATCAAACAACAATAGAATCGAACAATGAACAGATATTTCCTACGGCAGCAGCCCTGGGTAAGGTTCTGGAACACAGTGATCCACTCTCAGGGGGAAGTGTCCATTCAACTCCTCACTCCAGCGACAGCGTCTTGAGACAGCAGACGAAACAAAACACCGGGGCACAGACGGTGGAGAGGAGCTGGCGGTCGTGGTTTGGGGTAGGTGTCCAGAGATTAACAGATGAATAGTGAAGGTCTGGGAAAATAGCCCACAAGTCCAGGACCTATGATGAGATCACAGCCAGAATTTGACGAACAGCTGGGGAGATAGTGACTGTAAGACTGCTGGGGTGAATCTTACCCGGTGACACTGGTAGCAGCGCCGTTCTTACCTCTGTCCCCCCCCCCCCCCAAGTGTAGGTCTCACCAGCAAACGAGCGAGTGTGCAGCGGTAACGAGCAGGAAGATCGTTTCCGCCCTTACATGTACCAAACGGCCATAAACTTGCTGAATCCACACTTAATTAACACCATGTAATGCCAAGTGGCTACAGTGCTCGCATCCTGGCCTAAAGGCCCCTGGTCCTTCCAGTTGTTAATAGGTACATCTTCTGGTGTACCCCAAAAAAAAATAAAAACAATTACAGTATGTACTGTCGGGGTCAAAAGTTCACTCCCTCCCAAAATGAAGCAGCATCGACCCCAAACAAGATAAAACGGTCAGGGTAAGTGAGTTCGGAGACTCATTCCACACTCCCCAAGAAGTGTGAGTTAAGATTATTAACATGGTCTTATCTCAACAGCACCGCCCAAGAAGTTGCAGCACTCGCAGTCTCGGTCTTCACTGTCACCCCCAGCAGTAGGTGGCACTGGCCGATCTAAGCTCCTCACAAATGGTACGTATAAACAGTTACAACCCGACGCCCACTTAAGTACTGTACCATACCTGTATCTGCCTTCACTAGAGGTGCTCATTTACGGTACCAACATTTACTAGTACTATATCAGCCTTCACTAGTGGCATGAATAAACTATGTTAAGTGGATCAAGGTGTTGGTTGGTACTTAACCATGAATATAACTGTAGTTTACTGTACTGTATATAGAAAGTTGTACTTTGATTCGTGTTTTTTTTTCTTGTCTGTAAAACAGGATATAAGACTGTGTGTGACAACTGCACGAAGCGTGTTTATAGGTGTATAAAATTAGTGCTTCTTCCTCAGTAGAACAGTTAAGGTTAATTAAGGAACACACACACCACTACCTGGGAGGAAGGTGCTCTCTCTCCTGGGAGGGAGGTGCTCTCTCTCCTGGGAGGGAGGTGCTCTCTCTCCTGGGATGAAGGTGCTCTCTCTCCTGGGAGGGAGGTGCTCTCTCTCTTGGGAGGAAGGTGCTCTCTCTCCTGGGAGGGAGGTGCTCTCTCTCCTGGGAGGGAGGTGCTCTCTCTCCTGGGAGGGAGGTACTCTCTCTCCTGGGAGGGAGGTGCTTTAAACAACATCATTCTCTTCAGACTCTGGGGGTACAGTAGATGCGTTATTAGAGGATGATGTCATTCTTGTACAGTAATATCTGATGTAATAAAAAGATGATAAACTCAAACCTTAGGTTTATTGTGTGGTGTCCTTCATTGATCTTCAGCTGTGAGATTATCAACATCATCATCATCATGTGCACTGGACCATCACCATTACTATCATCACCATTATCATTACCGTCATCATCATCATCATCATCATCATCATCATCATCATCATCATCATCATAATAATAATAATATTGTGCACTGGAGTATATAAGTATTTTTCTTCTGTAGTTATTACTTAAGATAATATAGTCATTGATTTTGCAAGTACAGTATAGAAGTACTGGAATTAGAAGTTAGTATTAATAGTGCGAGATGCCTGAGGTAGGTGATCGTGACCTTGCTTACCCACTCCTTGACTTGTACTGTATCCTGAACCATAGGCACCTTCACTTCATACTTCAAAGGAGGTGGAGATCCCGGCCTTCCTCCAGAGCGACCATCTCCCTCTCGCTCTGTGTCTCCTCGACGAAATACCCACGTGTCCCAAGTCCATACCCTGAGTCCTCTGTATGCCTCATCCTCCCCTGTGGGTTTGAGTCACGGGACACTCACTACCCTGTGCTCCCCTGTTGTTGGGTGTGGGAGAGAGACCTCCTATGGCACACCACCCATGTACTCCCGCCTCGCACCCTCACCGGCTCCTCCCAAGAGTAAGTTACTAATTATTTATGAATAAAATCTTATATTCCTCAGGTTGTGTCAAGTATATTACTATTAACTGTGAATACTGTACTGAAATTCACCAGGGTATAACATCTTCATTGAACATAGACAAATTGTTCCTGCTTGCTTTTAGGGGGTTGAGGGAACTATCCAATAACCTGTGTGTGTGTTAATACGGATTGCTTCTTAATATACAGAGGATCCTTAGCTTGTGCTTATTACAAAAGCTTCTATATTCCTGTAAGGAGGCAGCTAATTTATTATCTGTCTCTTGCTTTGGGATATAATGTAACTGGCAGACAACAGCAGCCTTTAGATGGTGGTAACAAGGCTGTAATAACCTTAGCTTGTAACCCTGAGGGACAGTACATAGTATATGAGCCTTTAGGAGCCAAAAAGAGTACTGGTGCTAACTTGCTGTGGTATCGGGTGCTGCAGGTGTGGGTGGGACGCCCGCGAGTGCTCGGCGACGGGGGGGTGTCAGTCCTCGTGGCCCCCCCCTATCTCCTTGGTCCAGACGTGTCCCTCGACCTAACACCGTCAACGTGGACTCGTCACACCATCTAACAGGTACACAGAGTGGGGGTAACATCTTACTTACAGAACAGGGAGGGATGGATAAGTTAAGCATTACAATATGTGGCCAACTTAACCTTTGTGAAATAATACAAACATTATATAATTGGTGTCATACAGTATGTATAAAGTACAGTATTTCCTTTTTTATTCGAATAAATATTTAGATCACCAGCAAAATTTGACAGAAAACTGAGTTAGCTCAATGTTAATAATTTAACTTGATAAATTATTTTATCTGATAAAACATATACAGTAATACAGTATGGTGCACATTAATATGAGATCTTGATTGTTCTATACAATTATTTTAGTACAGTAAAGACACCTTTTGTACAATGGAATTCTTCTAGTATATACTGTAGTTATATATCTGAACCAGATATAATTGAAGTAAAGTAAATTATTGAGGAATGTTCTAAAATCTCTAAGATCAAAAGTACTGTAGTGAGAATACATTAAGAAGAAATATATACAGTATATAGTATGTATATGTTTATCCTTATAGCTGGTGAGGTGGAGGAAAGAAATTTACTAATCCCTATAGACTTAGTTAATATTTTACATTGCTTGAGACAAAAAAAAATACTGTACTTACCTGGACTCTTAATGGAAATTCACTAATCTTTTTTACTTTAAAAAACTCTGGCGACTTTGCTTGTTATTAAGAGACATGCTGTACGTGAAGGATACACTTGGGAAATGGGAGAAAAAACTAAGTTCTTCCTAATTGTCAGTGAATTTTGAAACCAAAAGGAATGTATACAATATTTGTAGAGTCTTGGCATTGCCTTGTAGTATGTTATAGGTATGTTACAGTATATCAGCTGAACACAATTTAAAGGCAAGAAAAAAGATAATCAGTTGCTACAACACTGTCTTGATTATGAGTTCAAGTTCCATGGTCTGAGTTGAGCTGATATTGTAACTAACTAAAGCAAGATGAGCACACAAGAGTAACTAACACAACAACTTCTCTCCTGTCACGTAGCGCTCCTCTCCTCGGCCGAAAAGAAGAGCTCCAAAAATATCAGTCTTGCTCGCAGGATAAAGTCACTTTGGAGTATAGGTACTGATTTGATGCATGAATCTTGCATGTTCCTTTTAAAGTAGCATCAGTCTGTAGTTGTGTAATAAGGACAGGTTTCATCCATTGAAATTAATGCATTGTGGCTTTTCTTTGATTGGAATATACTGTATTATGAGGCACTGTAGCTGCACTGTACTAGCTGGTATATAGTGTGAGGCACTGTAGCTGCACTGTACTAGCTGGTATATATTGTGAGGCACTGTAACTGCACTGTACTAGCTGGTATATAGTGAGGCACTGTAGCTGCACTGTACTAGCTGGTATATATTGTGAGGCACTGTAACTGCACTGTACTAGCTGGTATATAGTGTGAGGCACTGTAGCTGCGCTGTACTAGCTGGTATATAGTGTGAGGCACTGTAGCTGCACTGTACTAGCTGGTATATATTGAGGCACTGTAACTGCACTGTACTAGCTGGTATATAGTGTGAGGCACTGTAACTGCACTGTACTAGCTGGTATTAGTGTGAGGCACTAGTTGCACTGTACTAGCTGGTATATAATGTGAGGCACTGTAGCTGCACTGTACTAGCTGGTATATAGTGTGAGGCACTGTAGCTGCACTGTACTAGCTGGTATATAGTGTGAGGCACTGTAGCTGCACTGTACTAGCTGGTATATAGTGTGAGGCACTGTAGCTGCACTGTACTAGCTGGTATATAGTGTGAGGCACTGTAGCTGCACTGTACTAGCTGGTATATAGTGTGAGGCACTGTAGCTGCACTGTACTAGCTGGTATATAGTGTGAGGCACTGTAGCTGCACTGTACTAGCTGGTATATAGTGTGAGGCACTGTACTAGTAATACAGTATTTGCATGATTTTATATTAATTGCTAATGAATCTATTGCTTATATTGTATTGATTTATTTCAAAATAACAAATTCTTTAACTGTTATGTAACACATTATTTGCCATGTTATACAGTACAGTATTGAGCACATTATTGTACAGCATTTATTTGCATCAAACGGCACAAGTATATTACATCAGTGAGTACGGTAATCTTATGGCTCTCCTTAACTTGTGTTTCAAACCTTGAATACGACTTATGGGGGTCAATGTTTCACCTCTGTACAGTAATAACAGTACAGTTCCTGTACAGTTCATTATGTGTCTCAAATAAAGTACAGTATGGGTAAATATTTATGACTAGTGTACTGGACAACACAAAGCTGCTGTACAGTGAGTTCTGCTATAATGCGTGTTTTGACGACGCGAATTGGCTCTAACGCGATTTATGAATAGAGGAACGATATTTGTATAACGCGAACGCTTGTTTGCTGTAATGCGATTTTTGCTTACTATTTCTCCAATTTTGTGGTATTAACTGTGAATATGGAAAAGAAGAATATCTCTAAGAAGCGTTCTGGTGATCGCATTCCTGGTGATGATCGTAAAAGAAAGGCTATAACACTTGAAGAGAAGCTCGATGTTATCAACCTCAAAATCACCCTTCTCCCCCATCAAGTTATATTCATATTTCTTCACGGTAAAGTGTTACATTTACTGTATGATTTCATTATTAGATATGAATGTAACATTTATTTAGAATGTGCTATCCTTTGTATTAGGCTAACTACTAAATTTTTTTTTATTTCGAGTAGTAATCTGCACCCAACCCTATTTTCTCCATAAGCCCTGTTATTTCTATTACGCGAATTTCTATAACACGATGTTTTACAAGAACACAACTATCGCGTTATAGCAGAACTGACTGTACCATAAATTTCACAGATTGTTTATTATAAAATCACTTAGCATTATTTCTTAAGCAGAAACTTTTACGAAAAACCAGAAGAATTGAATTGGAGTTAATAATGAAATATTGTACATTATTTAAGAGAAGTAGTAGTTGTGCTGAGTCAGTGTTAATATCTTAAGGTGCCATGATGTCATGAATGGTACCATGCATAATGTCATGAATGGTACCATTCATGATATTATGAAAGGTGCCATGAATGGCACCATGCATGATACCATGAATGGTACCATGCATGATACCATGAATGGTACCATGCATGATACCATGAATGGTACCATGCATGATACCATGAATGATACCATGAATGGTACCATGAATGGTGCCATGAATGATACCATGAATGGTGCCATTAATGATACCATGAATGGTGCCATTTATGATACCATGAATGGTACCATGCATGATACCATGCATGATACCATGAATGGTGCCATTAATGATACCATGAATGATACAATGAATGGATGTCATAAATAATACCATGAATGGTGCCATTAATGATACCATGAGTGGTGTCATTAATGATACCATATAATTTTTTTAAGCTACCTCGTTGTCAGTCTGTAATTATGCCATTTAAAGTACAAAAGAGCCACACTGTTTTACATCTGTCTTAAAAGGAAACTGAACAACATCAGGATTCGGTAAGCAACTTGGGAAATGTATCATTGAAATTTGTTGCCTTTTTCTGTCTGCATCTGTGGGGAATAGAGAGTGAACTGTGCTGATAAAAGTTCAAAGGAACTTTTGTTGAGAAATGTGTCATCAGGGCCTGGCCTGACACAAGGAGAGTAGCTGCATTAATCCCTTGACCATAGTTTATGACCCTAACTTAACAAAACAGCATCTGTCAGCCATATACTTCAGTCCTTGGCACCTACAGTTAAAAAAAATAAATAAAAATGCATGCGACCGCTGCAAGCCCCAGGTGACCCCATGGGAGCTCAGCGACCATATGAGTTGTAAGCAAACCCCATGATCTTTATATGTCCCCTTATGATACATCTTGCATCTCTATTTGGGGTCACAACCCTGTGTTTGGGAACCACTCATCTAGTGCAACATGGATAGTTTTGTTTACATCTTCATTAGGGTTGTATTAGTTGTATGTATGTATTGATGGATAGATAGATGGATGTATGTTCGCACACAGGGTGGTGAAATGCATCTAGTGTGGCTGCATTGTTAGTGTTAAGGTGCAAGCACTGCTTGCTCCCTCTCGCTTTCAGTTACCGCCTCTGGCTAGCCCTCGTGGTGAACAGGGAAGCAACTTGCATAAGTTTTCCCCTGCCAGTACACACCATCAAAACTCCTGCTGTGTCTCCTCGTGGCAACACACAGTAACTGGGTGCCTCGTGGGCCCAGGCTAGACCAGCAGAGGATCTCAGAGTGGCAGTGGGCCCTAGAAGGATGGCGCATATGCCCACTGGCATGTGTACACATCCTGGTGCCTACCAACCATTGCAGATTAACCTTGGTAGGTATAAGGCAGACATGCTTACAGAGCTCAAACAAGACCCCAGCGGCGGTATAGGCGGAAGAGGTAACCACCACGGGAACCCAACCGTTACACCAGCGGACGAAGGCAATGCCTGATGGACAGGCTACTAAGGTGAAACCCAACAAACTGGGCTATTGGCAGTCCATTGCAACTTTCCCTTTCCCAGTCATTGCAACACTTGCACCACTGGATCAGGAAAAGGGAGAGCTAAGGTGTGTGGTTGCAGCCTGCGCTCCTGCCTCGCAACATAAATCAACTCACGCACAGCCATCATCCAGCTGAGGACAGGCAAAGATGTCTGCCGGGAGTGTCTAGTCACAAGTCTGCATATGGGTGTCACAGATAAGATGGTCGCTTATGCAATGGGATCTAGACAGCAGTGCAATTCGGTCCTGGCTGTGCGACTGAGGAGCCCTTTTGAGGAGCCACTCTGCTCACCCCACATGGGGTGGAGGCTAGAAAAGATGCCCTAAACATAGCCTGCCTAAAGAAACCAAACTGACTGGGCAACCGCACCCAGTAAGGTCATCCTTATGTGATTAAAAACACAATCAAAATCACTGGTACAAACAAAAACAAACCATACAACCTCTTGTGGTTGCCTCGTGGAATGTCAGGACCCTTCTGGATACTGGATGCTGGCACAAATGAGCGTCCTGAAAGAAGAACTGCCCTTGTGGCAAAAGAGCTGGCTAGGTATAACATCGACATAGCAACCATTAGTGAGTCCCAGCTCCCAGACGAGGGTCAACTCACAGATGGGGGTCTGGCCACACTTCGTCTGGAAGGGTAAGCCTGCTACAGAGGGAAACCACATTTATGGAGTTGGCTTTGCCATCCACCAATTTATCCTACACTGGCTAACTGAAATGCCTCATGATGCTCCGAGTCCCACTACATCACTCATGTCATTCCTTTTTCATTTGTGCATATGCCCCAACAATGGATGCAGAGGATGACATCAAGGAGGCCTTTTATGCCAACCTCGACAGAGTGCTAAGTTTGTGTAATGTTCAAAACTTATGTTTGCATCACACTGTCATTGCCAATTGGGATGCAATACTGTACAGTACATGAAAGAGCTACCCACTCACTCATTTATCCTGGACCCATGATGTCACAGATACTGTACATGACTAGTAAACTATGTCTGCTAATAGAATACAGTATCACACTTTTGCACATCATATTTAAACAAAAGTGTAAAGAATAAGAATTTAGCAAATGATTACTTTTGTCTTCCATGGTAGACCAACTAGCTGTGTGAGCTTAGATTAATTTAAATAAAATTTTAAGAGCAAAAACCTGTTTAGATGTTTCACCACTGAGAGAAATAGCAACTTGTTGAACAGGCTAGTAACAGTAGTACAGTACTTAAAACTAAACCACTTTAGCCTGACAAAAATGTACAGTTGAACCTTTAGTTGACTGCATAGCTTGCCACAACTCACTAATTTCATATTTCAGTGTTGCTGGGAAAATGTATAACACTAAGGATATTGTTTATGAAGTGTAATTTGATGAAATATGTTAAAGTTAGTGAATAGACAAGAGTATTGGGTGGAAGAAATAACATGAGTGATTATTTAGTTTTCAGAACTTAATTGGTTGGGTGGGGCAGCAGAATCATGGTGCATCACATAACTTGCCTTATTTATACAGAAACTGTCATAAAATGAACCAATACCATACTGTACTGAACACCATATTAGCTGTTTGTACAGTACTTGCAACTTATTATGACAGTGTTTGAAGCTTCACCTCTTGATGTTGTCGTTATTTTATAATTGGTATGGAATCTTAGCAAATGTGTATGAAAGTTGAAAGCTCATAGCCACATTTTATCATTTTCAGTCTTAATTAATAAGGGTTTTATATCTAGGCTGACATTGACAAGCTGTGCAGACATAATATTAGGCTTTTATACACTTCTGTACATTTAAAAATAGCATGGGAAAGGATATAGTATACAGAATTATATAATTGTACTTCCTTATTGTTTCTCTGTTGATTTAATAATTATTTGCAGTATCAGTGAAGATGAGTACAGTTATTTTTGTTCTGAGGTTCAGTGAACTATATAATTACTTCGGGTCTCGGTCAATTACATTACTTCTGGTCATTCAATCACGTATTTATTTATCATAAGCATCATTATGTGTGGTGAAGAGTGTTCCGTTGTACAGATGATGAGTGTGATGGGGACACAGAGGCAACAAGTGGAGGAAGTGGTGAGGCAGCAGAGGCCAAGGATGGTGAAGACCTGTATATGCGCCTTGGTCTTCTGCTGGGTGAAGGAGCCACCCCACCAGCCTCTGCCGCTAGGCCGCCCAGAGCTGCCTCCTCTCATACCTCCTTTAGTTCACTCTCAGCGTCTTCAGAGGTGAACACAACAGCCTCTAATAACACCAGTCCAGTCTCAACGTTAAATGGTAAATACAGTATTGTATATTCAGTTTTTGGTATAGATTTACATGTACTTTATAGAGAAATGAAAGTTTAGTGTTCTCACAAACTACAGTATATAAGTACAGTATGTTGATTTTAAATGCCAGAAATATATCCAGCCAAGCTTTAGTTGTCTGTATACAAGAGAATAATTCATAGCCTAAAACTGCACTAATTATTAAATAGTTTTAAGGCCAAAATATTTTTTTATCCAATAGGTTCCTCAGAAGCTGAGTTAAGGCTTCCAGGTGGTAGAGATCCATCAGTGGAGAGCATGAACTCCTTTATATCTCATGGAGCTGTGTCCCCCACCACCACTCCACGAAGACACTCAGTTACCAGTAAGTATTAATGGCAGTAGATATTTCATAAAAAAATTTGATGTTGTGACCAATGTGGTGGTATTTACAACAGTAATTTATTTGTCATTGACTGCTTAGGGTACAGTATTGTAATGTGTATGTCTGTACAGCACAGTACATGTAAGGAGGTCAAGTGAAGGTTACTGAGATAATTTGTAAAATTTGTACTTGATTTTCACAAACTGATCTTAATTGAATGGATGAATATTTGCTTTTTCATTAATATTCTGTATATAATCCTTTGGCTGCATAAATAAGATATAGTTTGTGGGGAAATCTTATCTTCTTTAGCTACAGCGTTTAGTTTTAGTGAGAGGATCATGATATTTGGGGAATTCACTCTTTATCCAACTTGTTCACCCATGTACAATATCAGAACTTAAGAGCAGGTATAGTACTGTACTCAGTGATGATGATTATGTAAATATAGTCCCTTAGTTTAGTTACTTACAGATAAATTATTTTGCTTTCCAATTTTTTTCCTTTATTGACACATTTAGGAGAAGTCAGGTCTCTCTCTTAGTATAGTGCAATAGTTATATAAGAGCTGGTCAGAACCAAGACAATTTTAACTGACTGTACTCATAGCCAAGGGTGGAGTCAGGCCTTTGGTCATAACTAAGGGTGGAGTAAAGACTGTGGTCATAACTGAGGGTGGAGTAAGGACTGTAGTCATAACTAAGGGTGGAATAAGGACTGTGGTCATAACTGAGGGTGTAGTAAGGACTGTGGTCATAACTGAGGGTGGAGTAAGGACTGTAGTCATAACTAAGGGTGGAATAAGGACTGTGGTCATAACTAAGGGTGGAGTAAGGACTGTAGTCATAACTAAGGGTGGAGTAAGGACTGTAGTCATAACTAAGGGTGGAATAAGGACTGTGGTCATAACTGAGGGTGTAGTAAAGACTGTAGTCATAACTAAGGATGGAGTAAGGACTGTGGTCATAACTGAGGGTGTAGTAAGGACTGTAGTCATAACTAAGGGTGGAGTAAGGACTGTGGTCATAACTAAGGATGGAGTAAGGACTGTGGTCATAACTGAGGGTGTAGTAAGGACTGTAGTCATAACTAAGGATGGAGTAAGGACTGTGGTCATAACTAAGGATGGAGTAAGGACTGTGGTCATAATTAAGGATGGAGTAAGGACTGTGGTCATAACTGAGGGTGTAGTAAGGACTGTGGTCATAACTGAGGGTGGAGTAAGGACTGTGGTCATAACTAAGGATGGAGTAAGGACTGTAGTCATAACTAAGGATGGAGTAAGTACTGTGGTCATAACTAAGGGTGGAGTAAGGACGTTGGTCATAACTGAGGGTGGAGTAAGGACTGTAGTCATAACTAAGGATGGAGTAAGGACTGTGGTCATAATTAAGGATGGAGTAAGGACTGTGGTCATAACTGAGGGTGTAGTAAGGACTGTGGTCATAACTGAGGGTGGAGTAAGGACTGTGGTCATAACTAAGGATGGAGTAAGGACTGTAGTCATAACTAAGGATGGAGTAAGGACTGTGGTCATAACTAAGGATGGAGTAAGGACTGTGGTCATAATTAAGGATGGAGTAAGGACTGTGGTCATAACTGAGGGTGTAGTAAGGACTGTGGTCATAACTGAGGGTGGAGTAAGGACTGTGGTCATAACTAAGGATGGAGTAAGGACTGTAGTCATAACTAAGGATGGAGTAAGTACTGTGGTCATAACTAAGGGTGGAGTAAGGACGTTGGTCATAACTGAGGGTGGAGTAAGGACTGTGGTCAGAGCCAATCATAGAGGACTTGGAAGACCTTACCTAACTAACCTCCTTACATATATATGTCATGTGTATTATATGTTTGATTTACCCAAACACTTGTATCTGTACCTTTTAGACATGCCAGCACCTGTGTAGTAGAAAATCAAGAATTGTCTGCTGAAAATTAAAAACAAATCTTTAAGGTGAAACAATTGCAACATTTATCTTAATCATTGATAGTAAAATATTCAGTTTTATTGTAGTGAAGAAATTAATTTTCTCCCTGCCTATCTGAAGGCAGCAGTAACATCATCTTTCTCTTATACTCATAACCAACCTCCTTTAATTATTTAAATATTTTTGGATTTGTTATTGTTCAGTTACTCTAGCATCACACTCACACACACACACACACACACACACACGACATGAGTTTTATTGAATTGTGTGTAATAAAATCATATACTAAGTGGGGAGTGTGTTGTTTAGTAAGCATGTTGTGTTGTGTGACTAACTTATGCATGTGGTGTTAGCATCACAGCCAGGCCAGGTGGAAGAGTTGAGCCTGTTTGGAAGACGAAGATCCTCTGTCCGACGCTCAGCACGTAATGCACATGTGAAAGGCCCGATAGACCCCAAAGGTAAGCCAAGTGTGTGGGATATTTAGTTTAATTTTACCTTTACTGTTTTAAGAAAAATATAAGACTAATTTATTTAGGTATAGATACATTCAGGAGCCAGTGCATGCCCAGTACTTGCCAACAGTGTGCAACAGAGACGTGATCGACCGCCCAAGTAGCTAACGAGTTGATCATTGGCGAAGAGGATAAAAGTGAAACTACAAGTTGCTGTATATATCTGGTTAAGTTTGATAAAAATGTGCTTAATAGATCACAGTAACTTAGAACAGTAAAATGATTGGCATATAATTTTGTGCAACACTCCAGATACTGTGCACATACTGTATAGTGTCAGGAACTAAACACTCCAGATACTGTGTACATATAGTGTCAGGAGCTAAACACTCCAGATACTGTGTACATATAGTGTCAGGAACTAAACACTCCAGATACTGTGTACATATAGTGTCAGGAGCTAAACACTCCAGATACTGTGTACATATAGTGTCAGGAGCTAAACACTCCAGATACTGTGCACATATAGTGTCAGGAACTAAGCACTCCAGAAACTGTGCACATATAGTGTCAGGAACTAAACACTCCAGATACTGTGTACATATAGTGTCAGGAGCTAAACACTCCAGATACTGTGTACATATAGTGTCAGGAACTAAACACTCCAGAAACTGTGCACATATAGTGTCAGGAACTAAACACTCCAGATACTGTGTACATATAGTGTCAGGAGCTAAACACTCCAGATACTGTGCACATATAGTGTCAGGAACTAAACACTCCAGATACTGTGCACATATAGTGTCAGGAACTAAACACTCCAGATACTGTGCACATATAGTGTCAGGAACTAAACACTCCAGATACTGTGCACATATAGTGTCAGGAGCTAAACACTCCAGATACTGTGTACATACTGTATAGTGTCAGGAACTAAACACTCCAGATACTGTGCACATATAGTGTCAGGAGCTAAACACTCCACATACTGTGTACATATAGTGTCAGGAAGTAAGCACTCCAGATACTGTGCACATATAGTGTCTTGAGCAAAACACTCCAGATACTGTGCACATACTGTATAGTGTCAGGAACTAAACACTCCAGATACTGTGCACATATAGTGTCAGGAGCTAAACACTCCACATACTGTGTACATATAGTGTCAGGAGCTAAACACTCCAGATACTGTGCACATATAGTGTCAGGAACTAAATACTCCAGATACTGTGTACATATAGTGTCAGGAAGTAAGCACTCCAGATACTGTGTACATATAGTGTCAGGAACTAAACACTCCAGATACTGTGTACATAGATTGTCAGGAACTAAACACTCCAGATACTGTGCACATATAGTGTCAGGAACTAAACACTCCAGATACTGTGCACATATAGTGTCTTGAGCAAAACACTCCAGATACTGTGCACATACTGTATAGTGTCAGGAACTGAACACTCCAGATACTGTGTACATATAGTGTCAGGAACTAAACACTCCAGATACTGTGTACATATAGTGTCAGGAGCTAAACACTCCAGATACTGTGTACATATAGTGTCAGGAACTAAACACTCCAGATACTGTGCACATATAGTGTCAGGAACTAAACACTCCAGATACTGTGCACATATAGTGTCGGGAACTAAACACTCCAGATACTGTGCACATATAGTGTCGGGAACTAAACACTCCAGATACTGTAAACATATAGTGTCAGGAACTAAACACTCCAGATACTGTGCACATATAGTGTCTTGAGCAAAACACTCCAGATACTGTGCACATATAGTGTCTGAAAGGCAAAACACTCCATGCTGTGCACATATAGTGTAGGAACTAAGCCTCCAGATACTGTAACATATAATTAATCAGGAACTAAACACTCAGATACTGTGTGTACATATAGTGTCGGGAACTAAGCCACTCAGATACTGTGCATATAGTGTCTTGACAAAACCTCAGATACTGTGCACATATAGTGTCGGGAACTAAACACTCCAGATACTGTAAACATATAGTGTCAGGAACTAAACACTCCAGATACTGTGTACATATAGTGTCGGGAACTAAACACTCCAGATACTGTAAACATATAGTGTCAGGAACTAAGCACTCCAGATACTGTGTACATATAGTGTCAGGAACTAAACTCTCCAGATACTGTGTACATATAGTGTCAGGAACTAAACACTCCAGATACTGTGCACATATAGTGTCTTGAGCAAAACACTCCAGATACTGTGCACATACTGTATAGTGTCAGGAACTAAACACTCCAGATACTGTGTACATACAGTATAGTGTCAGGAACTAAACACTCCAGATACTGTGTACATATAGTGTCAGGAACTAAACACTCCAGATACTGTGCACATATAGTGTCAGGAGCTAAACACTCCAGATACTGTGTACATATAGTGTCAGGAGCTAAACACTCCAGATACTGTGCACATATAGTGTCAGGAACTAAACACTCCAGATACTGTGCACATATAGTGTCAGGAGCTAAACACTCCAGATACTGTGTACATATAGTGTCAGGAGCTAAACACTCCAGATACTGTGTACATACTGTATAGTGTCAGGAACTAAACACTCCAGATACTGTGCAAGCATACAGTAGTGTCAGAACCAAACACTCCAGATACTGTGTACATATAGTGCTTCAGAACTAAACACTCCAGATACTGTGCACATATAGTGTCAGGAACTAAACACTCCAGATACTGTGTACATATAGTGTCAGGAACTAAACACTCCAGATACTGTGTACATATAGTGTCAGGAACTAAACACTCCAGATACTGTGCACATATAGTGTCAGGAGCTAAACACTCCAGATACTGTGTACATATAGTGTCAGGAACTAAACACTCCAGATACTGTGCACATATAGTGTCAGGAACTAAACACTCCAGATACTGTGTACATATAGTGTCAGGAACTAAACACTCCAGATACCAGTACATATAGTGTCAGGAGCCAAACATCTAGATACTGTGCACATATATGTCAGGAGCTAAACACTCCAGATACTGTGCAATGTCATAGTGTCAGGAACTAAACACTCCAGATACTGTGTACATATAGTGTCAGGAGCTAAACACTCCAGATAATGTGTACACATAGTGTCAGATCAAACACTCCAGATACTGTGTATATAGTGTCAGGAGCTAAACACTCCAGATACTGTGCACATATAGTGTCAGGAGCTAAAACACTCCAGATACTGTGTACATATAGTGTCAGGAGCTAAACACTCCAGATACTGTGTACATATAGTGTCAGAACTAAACACTCCAGATACGTACATATAGTGTCAGGAGCTAAACACTCCACTCCAGATACTGTGCACATATAGTGTCAGGAACTAAACACTCCAGATACTGTGCACATATAGTGTCAGGAGCTAAACACTCCAGATACTGTGTACATATAGTGTCAGGAGCTAAACACTCCAGATACTGTGCACATATAGTGTCAGGAGCTAAACACTCCAGATACTGTGTACATATAGTGTCAGGAGCTAAACACTCCAGATACTGTGTACATATAGTGTCAGGAACTAAACACTCCAGAAACTGTGCACATATAGTGTCAGGAACTAAACACTCCAGATACTGTGCACATATAGTGTCAGGAACTAAACACTCCAGATACTGTGCACATATAGTGTCAGGAACTAAACACTCCAGATACTGTGCACATATAGTATCAGGAGTCTAAAGCTATCTGAAAGTTGTCAATAGGTGATAAGAGCTGAAGGTCTGATGTTGGTAAAAAGTAAATAATTCTCCTGCAAGTTCATCATTCTAGGGACCAGGTCAGTGAGGGATTACTCTGTTAATTTTGAATGCAGTTTAATTGTCTTTATATGCTGTAGTTTATGTGTTTAGTCAAATACTGTCAGTTGAATAACTTATTTTGAAAAACTGTATACAGTACAGTATAGTATTGATTAGACACGAAAATTCCATAAGGGTGAGACTAGTATTCTATAAACTGTAATTTTTCAAAATTTGTAAATTTAAAAAAATTGGATGTCCGTAAATCGAGGGGTACCCGTAGCTTCTTAATATTTATTAGTAAAGTATGACACTAATAATAATAACAACAACAAATATTCTTTCAAGCCTAATGTGACTGTATTTCTTGCTTGAGTTGGATATGAAGAATAATATTTTATTCATAAAGAATACAAGAGCTTTACAGTAGGGTCGGGACATATAGCGACTTTGTATAACGATTTTTTTAGATTGCGGCTACAAAAATTTTCGACATTTTCCTATTTATAGCGAAAAAACATTATTTTGTGAGGGAAATCGAGCAGAAAATATTTCAAATTTATGATGACTACCAAGATTATCGACAGTTTCCAATATATAGTGCTAAATTTATTTACAGTAGACTCACAACTTACATGGGGTTATGTTACTGGGACCTCACATAAAGCTAAAAACCATATAAAGTCAGAAAACTTCTAAAAATCCCCTAAATCGCCCCAAAATTACGAATTGAAAAACTTTACAGTACTGTACTTAAATGTACAGTATACTCTAAAAGACTAAAATTTTATCTCATGCAAAATATATACAGTAAACCCCCACTTTACGCGGCTTCACTTTACGCGTTTCCACGTTTACACGGTACCCTGCCGAAACCGGAATGCTCACTTTCCGTGGTGTGTGTACCCTTTTACTCGGAAAGCGGCACGAGCAGGGTGCGCACAAGGTCGCCCAGTCATCAAAACATTACCGAGTTCTTCACCCGCCACCCACCACAGCCGGCCCAAGTCAGTGATAGTGATAATGATAGTGAGGATATGGACTTTGAGGGGTTTGACAAAGAGGCCCTGCAAGCCTCTGTGGTGGATAGTGATACAATTGATACAAGTGATACAGGTGAGGGCCAATAATCTGCCCTCTGCCTCGGAACCAACCCTCCATCCCCGTGTGCCCGGCCATCTCTTCTACTACCGTAATGTAAGTGTTAAAAAACCTAATATTGTTGATATTTCTCTTAATTATTAATTGTGTGTGCATACCATCATAAAATTAAGAAGTTAATTTTATTACAAAGTAGGTATTGTGTCTGAAAAAGTGGAGTTTGGGGGTCGGCCTGGTCTCTATTTCAGTTAATCCCATATGTTATGTTGTTCACTTTACGCGGGCCGCCGTGAGTTCAATTGACTGCTTAAAGTGAGGGTTCACTGTACAGGTAATGTCTATACTCAAATTATTCTATATCTTGCAAGGATTACAGCACTGTAATTTATGTATTCTGCTTACTTTAGACTGTGCCATTTTATGTCAAGTTTATTCACATTTATTGGTCTCCAGAACCTAACCCCATTTTCCCCATTGATTATCTGTAATTATATATTGCGATTTAGTATATAGCAAATGTCCTTGGACCCTATCTCGCGATACATCCCGACCCTACTGTATCTGACTGGTATGAAACAAGCTATTTATTGTATTGTACTGTATCTGAAATTTTATTCCTCATAAGTGATGTCATCGTCACCAAAGATTGAAAATATTTATGTACTGTAATGTATTGTATGATCCTTGGTTTACTGTACTTTACAGGGAACCACACAAAGATGTTTATTACAAACTTGCTTGTTCTAAGTCATGCTCTTAAATTGGTTACAGCTGTACAGTGTAAAGTGTACCGGTATTGCTTTATATTGATTGGTGTTTTTTTTCATTTATTTCAGTGCGATTTGCCAGTTACCGAGGTGCACAGCTGAGCTTACGACCATTGTTCTTTGAGGTGCCCCAACAGGACCCAGATCCACTGTTTGTTGGCCGTGCCTGGCTCTATCGAGAGATTGAAGCCCATCTTACTGCCGAGGCCCCGACCAATAGGGGTGTCATAATTACTGGCAGTGTGGGGGCAGGAAAGACAGCCGCTATTCTCCAGATGGTTGAGTATAGTTGTTTTGGCCGCAAGAGGGATGACTCCATCTACCAAGGTGAGTTTAACATTAATTTTGATTCACAGTTAAACTTTATAAATAGTTATTACAGAAGACCATTTATGTTTTGGTCTCCAGAACTTGTAGTGGCTCAGTAATTAGGACCTTTCTTCTTTTGTAAGTGAATGTCAGCAAAAATATTATGTTTAGTATTAGCTAAATAATAATGAAATGCATCATTGTCGCTTTAATTTTAAATATGTCCTATTATCAGTAAAGTACTAAAACAGATTATAAAAATATATATATATATATATATATATATATATATATATATATATATATATATATATATATATATATATATATATATATATATATATATATATATATATATATATATATATATATATATATCATGTAGATCCACAATGAAAATGTGGATAAGATAAATCTTTATAAAATCACACGGGAAAAGGGAAACAACGGAGCACCTTAGCTTTCGTCTTTATTCAAGACATCTTCAGAGGCAACTGGATTACATGGCCAGAGAGAGGCTTAAATATACAGGGTGACCTTATTAAACATGAGGTCAGGTTATAATGATGTCATCCACTAATCCCCACACCAACACACATGTAGAGGAGCTTAAGAGAAGGGGGTGACCTGACCTGACTATTCACGGTGCTTTTGTAAAGATTAGTAGGGTCATTACCAATACTTGACCTCTGTGGACTTGTTCTCACCCTCCTCTGTATATATATAACTTGTTCTGCACTTCTATATATATATATATATATATATATATATATGCAATCTTCATTGTTTCTTTCCAGATCCATACAGTAAAGGTGGAGGGTCACTGTACGGCCGTGTTAGCTTAATACCAGAAGGTGTAAAATCCTTGGCATCTCGAGTTGTTGCTTACCACTTCTGCCAAGCGGAGAACTCAGTGACTTGTCTCGTTCCTGACTTTGTTCACTCCATTGCTGCTCAGCTGTGCCAGGCGCCACAGCTTCATGCCTACCGCGACCTGTTATTGGCCGAGCCACAGACGCAGGGACTGTTGGCATTGCCGGCATGTGTGAGTGATCCATCCACAGCATTGGTGAAAGGTATTTTAGAGCCGCTACACAATCTCCGCAGGCTGGGTAAAGTGGGAGCAGATCCACTCATCATTGTGGTGGATGGCCTATGTGAGGCAGAATACCATCGTCCAGATCATGCAGACACACTTGCTTCATTCCTTGCCCGTCATGCCGTTAAACTGCCATCTTTCGTCAAACTGATAGTGAGTGTTCGTACTCAGCTGGCTGACTTGACACGCCTTCTGCCCTTCCATCGAATATCTCTTGACCCAGATCAGCGTGCAGACCCCGCTGCAGACCTTGCTGCCCGTGACCTCTGTGATTATGTGGGTTTCCGGTGTGTGCATTCCCCCACCATAAGATCAAATATCACAGTGACACAGGGGAAGATAGAAGGAGGCTCTTCTCAACACCGTTTTACTCAGTATGTGGTCACTCAGAGTAAAGGTTCCATACTGTACATCAAGCTCATTTTGGATTTGATTGAGCGAGGTCATCTTGTCATGAAATCTGGTTCTTTCAAAGTTCTCCCACAGTCCCTAAATGAGATCTTTCTTCTTTTATTTAATCTTAGATTCCCCAGTGTAAGAAGCTTTGAAAAGATTCAACCTATTCTTAATGTTGTTTTAGCATCTCTTAACCCACTTACACTTCCTGAAATGTATCATTCTGTTAATGCTGGACTCCTCTACAAGTTCCTGTCCTGGGATGAATTTATCAATTGTTTCAAGGTGTTAAGTTCTTTCTTGGTAAAAAGACTGGATGACACTTACATGCTGTTCCACCCAGCACTTCGTGAGTGGCTAGCAAGACGTGCTGAAGGAGAATCTGCCAAGTTTGTTTGTGACACAAGAGCTGGTCATGCAAACTTGGCTCTTCGCATGTCTCGCCTTGAGTGGCCATTGGATCCTGAAGCTTCCTTAGAATTAGGCCACCACATACTGAAGGCGCACGTGTACAAGAACATGGCACGGGCCCTGCCTCTATCTCCCCGTGATCTGCAGGCCCTCTGGCTGGCGCAGTCTTCACACAATGTATCACAGGCACTTGCATGCACAAGAAATCTCTACAGTCCAAACACCAAGGTAATTTTTAAAATTCACAGCATATACTGTACTGTTTGATCAAAGCTTTCACTTAAAGCAATTAAAATTTTATTTGATACAAGAAAATAGGAAAAGATTTGAAGTTATGAAGCTTAATGGAGAAAATTAGGATTAAAAAACCTTCTGTGCAGAACCACAAGTACTAGTGACTGTTTCTGCAGTACAGTGAACCCTCGAAGATCAGGACTAAAAGGGGGAAACACCTGTCCGAAAAAGCCGATTATGCGTATCTTCCGGCGAATAGACTAAATGTATAAAAATGACAAGTAATTAAAAAAAAAATACACCAAAAATACAGTATCATATTTAACGGCATATAAGTCGAAACCCCATATTGGACACACCCCGACATAAGACCCTATTTTAGCAGGGAGTATTTAGGTAACAAATTTGTGTGTATTATCCTCCTCTAGCCATAGTTTTTTAAAATAATATATACAGTAACAGTAAATGTGAGGAATAAATAAAATGATACCAATAATTAAGTTACAACAAAAAATATTGTACAGGGGGCCTCCCAAATTTGCTGGAGTTAGGTTCTCAAAATGGCTGCAAATCACCAAATCCGCGAATAACATTTGCTGACTGGTACGGGGGGGAGGGGGGGGTAAATTTTTGCTTATGTACAAGAAATATATACAGTATTCCTTTTCCCTTTGTGTTTGCCCTTAGGACAATTATTTCTATTACTGTTTTTCACAATATGTATGTAGGATGATGATGTATGCATGTAACCGAATAAAAATAAATGAATAAACTTACGTACCGGTATATCTGCCCAAAAATCTGAGTTAAAAAACAACTATTACACCTCACAGTTTGGCCCAGTAGCCTGGTGGTTACAGTGACCAGTCTAACCTGGCTGTAATGCCATGATTAATTATTATTAAGCACTATTATACTGTATCAGTAAGCACAATTATTAGCAGTAAATCCAGTGAAATATGGCAGATAGCGGGAAGAGTTACAACAGCAGACGACGTGCTAACTAGCAGTCACTCGCTACCCTTCTCGTGACGATCGAAATACGTATGGGAGAAATACATATCTTGTAGTCTAATTTGAAAACTGTGATGGGCACAGTGATAAACAAATTATATAGACCATGCATTTACCTATGATAACATAATAAGAAACATTACATCATTACAAGAGTGAATGAAATGATATTCCCACAAACAACAATTGACAACTCTGTTTGTTTCCTGCCTCCTCGGGCACCTGTGTCCTGCATGCTGATATCCAAGTTACACAGGCTTAAGATGATCTTTGCTCTGTTTTGAGTGCTTCTTAGGGAGGCTACTTAGCCCCCGAACCCCAAAGTTTTGTCCAAATCTTCTGAAATCCGAATTTACCGAGTTCAAATCTCCGAGGGTTCACTGTCTGTGAAATTTAATGTACTACAGTGGGGTATGCTATAACGAATGGATTCTACTACGAATATTCCTATAACGAACGGTTTTACCTATAAAATTGAGAATGCTATAACGAACGAAACTCCTACAACAAACATTATTATTATTATCTTTTTTTTTTTTTTTTTTACTAATTTATTGTTATTTTATTACAAGTATTAATGATATTCTTTATTTCAGGGGTTTAGATGCATATTTATGCACTTTTTTACAATTTTTACATTTTTATATTATATTTTTCAGTGTTAAGTGGTTGTATTTGGGGGCCTGGAACGGATTAATCCAATAACGAACGAATGCTATAACAAACAAGGTTCTAGAACCAATTAGATTCGTTATAGCATACCCCACT
>NW_024736650.1:2519273-2544690 GCF_018991925.1 Homarus americanus
ATTCAGTTAAAAAAAAAAAAAAAATAGAAAAAAAAAAGCTGCTGCCTATCTACCTATTGGACAAACTAGAATCGTTCCGGACCACAGAATGCCGGACTAGAGAGGTACAACCTGTATTAGTGATATAATTGTTTCAGCTTATCTCTCTTACAGTGTCTTATTTTAAATGTTTTTGTTTTTTCAGGTCGTGGAGTTTCTTTTGGACATGGCAGAAGTTAGTGTAGATGGTGAAGACAATGTGACTGGAGAAACAGCTCTTACAGTTGCTGCTGGTGCAGGACACACAGTAATGGTAGCAGCCTTGCTGAGAGCTGGAGCCAGTATAACCAAAGCAAACTCGCGAGGAGCATCTCCACTCACTTGTGCCGTACGTAACGGCCATTATGAAGTGGCTAAATTACTCCTCAGTCAAGGCGTTGCTGTAGAGAGCCCAGATGCTGCTGGCCGCACACCTCTCATGGTTGCTGCTGCGGAGGGACATCTAGGCCTTATGGAGTTGCTCATTTCACGAGGTGCCTCTATAACTCGAACTGACAGAGAAGGTCTTTCCCCACTTGGCTGGGCCTGCCTGCGTGGTCATGTTCATGCTGTCCAATATTTAGCTGATTGTAATGCTGACTTGAATCATGCTGATAAGTCTGGTCGTACACCACTCGATCTTGCTGCCTATCAGGGTGACCCCATTGTGGTACAGTTCCTACTTGACAGAGGAGCATTGATAGAACACGTAGACATCAATGGTATGAGACCCCTTGACCGTGCCATCAGTGCTCGCAATGCCGCAGCCGTGCAGTGCTTCCTGCGACGCGGCGCTAAGCTGGGCCCTGCCACTTGGGCAATGGCTGCGGGCAAGCCAAATATTTTGTGAGTATAATTTTTTATTTGCTGGGTAATTTTTTTTAAATATAATTAGGGCATGGCACAAATCTTTGCTTTCTTAACTTCCCTCTTATGGTTTCTCTTCCCCACTTTGTTCTCTAATTTCTGTTTTTCTTGAGAACCGATCCATGGAAGTTGTTGTCGAGGGATTGATCTCTTGCTCTTTGTCTACCAATAGTGATGTCCCACAGGGTTTTGTTCTTTCACCTACTCTCTTCCTCCTTTTTATCAATGATTTACTTCACACTCGACTAATTCTATCCATTCTTAGGCTGATGATTCTACTCTTCATTCTTCTTCACATTTTCCGCTTCTCCTTAACTCTCAAACTAAATCTGTTTCTAGGGTAAACTATAATATCCCGAGTGATTTACGTCCCATGGGAAGTACGTGTGTACTTACATAATCAGGCTTGAATTATACATAGAGAAAACAATATATTATTTGAATTTATTAGTTTTGATTTGTACAAAAAACTTACTCCATATAAATATCATTACCATCTCTGAAATATTTATCATTTCTAACTGAAAATATTATGACAAATATGATAATCTTGGCAGCTTGGATGTACTGGTACCATCAGCGATGCCCCCCAATAATTTGATTTAACGCCACGATCCAGGTCCCGTCGATGCTGTTAAATCAAGGTTCAACCTTTACTGTACAGATTTCTGTATATGTTTATCTTCATTTACATTATATCAACAAAGGTACACACTGTACCTGCACATTATATCAACAATTACATAGCACAACATTAATAATTTTTATTTTTAATTAATAACATTACTCTGTCATAATGGGCTTACCAACTTTTCTCCTGACAGGGTAATGTTACTTAACAAGCTTCAGGAAGATGGAGTGGCACTGTGCCGCAAGGGCCGTTTAAAAGAGGCTGCTCACCGCTTCTCATATGCTCTCCGCAAGCTGCCCACTGGAGATCAGGGTGAACACACTGCCACCTTCACTCATCTCCGTTTACATCTCACACTCAATCTCTCTCGCTGCAAAAGAAAAATGAATGTAAGTTTTCAAATCTATGTAACATGTTGGAATGTACTGTACACTCTGATGTACTGTACACTCAGATGTACCATATACTCAAATATACTATACAGGCAGTCCCGACTTACGACGAGGTTAAGGACCCGAATCCAGGTCGTAAGTCGAATTGGTCGTAAGTCGAAACTGCAAAAAATAATACATAGAAAATCTAAAATGAAATACAGTACAGTAATAGTAATCAATAATGAAGAATGAATACAATGTTACTGTGCACTTACCTTTAATGTAGTCGGCTGAATGCACACAGGGTCCCCATAATTTTGTAATTAAACGTGGAGACTACATTAATTGGATGAAGCAGAGGAGGAGACAGGGCTGGGTGGGTCATTAATGTTGCTTTCTTCAGACAGGTTTACATACAGGGGATACTTGCTTGTTGAAGGTATTGGATCATCTTTAGGTAGTGAAGCAGCAGCACTAGTGGGGCATGAGGAAACAGCAATGGGGGACTTCTTAAAATATATGTCCAATTTAGACTGCACAATTTGCCTTTTCTTTTCATTGTAAATCTCCCTGTAGCAAGCAAGTGCATCTTGGATCATTCTGTCAACTTTTGTAAAATGCCCAACATTTTGATCCAGTTCGTCAAACATTTGCATCCCCTTATTAATAGTAGCAAATGCCTCTGCCATTTGTTTCACTGAAAACTGTTTGGGGGATGCAGGTTCTTCTTTTACATTTTGACACTCTTCTTCCTCTGCAGTTTTCTGTGCATCCAGATCAATAAGGTCCTCGTTACTTAGCTCTTCTGCTACAGTTTCAACCAACTGCTCAACATCTTCATTATCAATTTCTAACTCCAGCTGTTTACCCAACTCCACTATCTTGTTACTAATCTCAGAAATTACTTCATCTTCATTAAATCCTTTGAGACTGTTCACATATCTTTTCAGGATTTTCTTCCATATTCCATTCATGCACTGACCTGTAACTTCATCCCTTGCTGCAGCTATGTTCTTTATACATTTCAAAATGTTGTAGTCCTTCCAAAACTCTCTTGAGCGTTTTCTCACCTTCAGTAGCAGCAACAGCCTGAGCGAAGGTCGTACGTAAATAATATGCTTTAAAAGCAGCAATAGCACCTTGATCCATGGGTTGGATGATAGAGGTAGTGTTAGGTGGAATGTAGACTTCCTTAACATCGGGTGCAGGTCGTCCATGTGTGGTGGGTGTCCCAGAGCATTATCTAAAATAAGTAAAATCTTAAACGCAATCCCTTGTTGCAGACAGCACTCCTTGGCTCGTGGAATGAAACAACTTGGGAACCAATTCTCAAACAGTACTCGGGTCATCCATGCTTTCTTATTACTGCAATAAAACACTGGCAGTGTGTGCTTGCTGACATGTATAAAAGCCCTTGGGTTCTCTGAATGATATATCACGAAGGGCTTTATCTTGAAACCAGCAACATCCTCCCCCCAACAGAAGTGTGATTATTTTCCTTGAATGCCTTGAATCCTGGCATGCTTTTTTCCTCTTTGTGGATGTATGTCCTTTCTGGCATGCACTTCCAGAATAATCCAGTTTCAGCCACATTAAATATTTGCTCAAGCAAATAATTTCCCTCCACGATGACACGATCTAGCTCCTCCTTAAAAGCTTCGGCAGCACCCACATCAGCACTTGCTGCCTCTCACTCACCTTTACAGTGTGCAAACTGTAACGTTTCTTAAACCCTTGGAACCACCCATGACTTGCTGTGAAGTTTCGGTCACACTCATCACCGGCCTGCTCTTTCAGGCTTTCGAAAAGGCTTCTTGCCTTAGCCTGTATTGTTAGAAGGCTTAAGGGTACTCGCTTTTGTATCTGATCTTCTATCCACACCACAAGTAATTTTTCCATCTCGTGAATAGGACCTTGTCTTTTTTTCGTTAACGTTCCCTTTATAGGTGCTGATCCTTTCACCACCTCACGAATTCGTTCCTTGCCCTTCAAAATTGTCGATATCATCGAGTGAGAGAAGCCAAGGTCGCGTGAAATGGTTGTTACTGTTTTTCCATTTTCATATTGCATTATTATCTTCATTTTCATCTCAAAAGTAATTGACTGTCTCCTTTTCTTCTGAGCACCACCGGAACTCTCACTTTTACACTTTCCAGTCATTCTAAAGGGAATTAGAAAAAAAAATATTGTCAGTACACAGCGCGATCACTACCGACAACAACGACAGTCAAAACACCAACTGAGCGCTCTACGGCATGGACGATGTACACCACTCGGCGACCCAACCCACGCGACGCTCTCGTACGGGACAGAAACGTTTCGGTCCTAGAAAATACGTACGTAGTTTGAAAACATTTTTAGTACGACTGAGGCGGTCGTATGTCCAGATGGTCGTATGTCGAGTAGGTCGTAAGTCGAGGACTACCTGTACTGTACACTCAGATGTACCGTATACTCAAATATACTTTACATGCAGATGTACTGTACACTCAGATGTACTGTACAGTATATTCAAATATACTGTCCACTCGGATGTACCATATACTCAAATATACTGTAGGTCGTAAGTCGAGGACTACCTGTACACTCAGATGTACTGTATACTCAAATATACTTTACATGCAAATGTACTGTACACTCTGGATGTACCATATATACAAATATAGTGTCCACTGAGATGTACAATCAACCAAAGATGCATCGACCTCACCTGGGCTCTCATACTCACAATTTTACCTAGCAACACTTGGTGAAGGGAGGCTGTATGTAATGACGATTATGATTGATGGATCTGTTTTTGGCTGTGTCACTGTCAGGATAAATATTAAACAATTCAAAGGTAGAATTTTTATAGTAATAAACTATTCATTGTTATCCAAGATTATAACAATTTTCAAAATGTTCATATACTGTACAGTAGTACCCCGCTTAATGCGGTCAATTGAACCCACAGGGTACCGTGTTAAGTGAAAACCGCGTTAAGTGAACAACAGAACATATGGGATTAATTCCAATAGAGACTGGCCGGACCCCCAAACTCCACTTTTTGACGACAAATAACTATGTTCTAGTAAAAATAACATCTTAATTTTATGATGGTACATGCACACAATTAATACTTAAGAGAAATAGAGAAATACAGTCGCCAAGTTAATGTCCATTCAAATAATGGACTCGACTCCCTCCCCCTCTTCTCACACTACACTCACTGGCTCTTCCCTCTCTGAGAAATTTTTTGGGGAAAACCACTAAATTTTAATAAATAATACCTCAAACTAAAGTTAGGATAATATAATTGACATTGCTGGATTCCTTGTAAGACCAGGAATATTTTGAATATAAATGTCATATATTTTGCACAAAAGATAACATACAGTGGGGTATGCTATAACGAATCTAATTGGTTCTAGAACCTTGTTCGTTATAGCATTCGTTCGTTATAGGATTAATCCGTTCCAGGCCCCCAAATACAACCACTTAACACTGAAAAATCTTATATAAAATTGTAAAAATTGTAAAAAAGTGCATAAATATGCATCTAAACCCCTGAAATAAAGAATATCATTAATATTTGTAATAAAAAAACAATAAATTAGAAAAAAAAAAATTAAATAATGTTCGTTGTAGGAGTTTCGTTCGTTATAGCATTCTCAATTTAATAGGTAAAACCGTTCTTTATAGGAATATTCGTAGTAGGATCCGTTCGTTATAGCATACCCCACTCAGTGGGGTATGCTATAACGAATCTAATTGGTTCTAGAACCTTGTACGTTATAGCATTCGTTCGTTATAGGAGTAATCCGTTCCAGGCCCCCAAATACAACCACTTAACACTGAAAAATATAATATAAAATTGTAAAAAAGTCAATAAATATGCATCTAAACTCCTGAAATAAAGAATATCATAAATACTTGTAATAAAAAAACAATTAGTAATAAAAAAACAATTAGTAAAAAAAAAAAAAAAAATTATGTTCGTTGTAGGAGTTTCGTTCGTTATAGCATTATCAATTTTATAGGTAAAACCGTTCGTTATAGGAATATTCGTAGTAGAATCCGTTCGTTATAGCATACCCCACTGTAGATCCACCAATCACAATCCTCATTACATACAGCCCTACTTCACTAACTATTGCCAGGTAAAATTGCGAGTATGAGAGCCCAGGTGGGGTTGATGAATCTTTGGTTGACTGTACCATACAGTCAGAAGTTAATTTTATATTTTATTGTGTATGTTATGTAATTTTTTTTCTCAAATGACGAATTTTTATTTATTTATTTATTTTTTTTTTTAATAAAAAGCAGCCCATGTGATATCCCCATTAACCGGAATAATTGGTGCAGAGCACTTCCAGGAATGAGAGATTTCCGGGTAACGAGACGACTCAAAACGGGAAAAAAAATTCCTCATCCCTGTAATTTCCCGGGTAACGGAAAATGTTCTCGGAATTTCCAGAAATTGCCCATTAACTCATCTCTCGAACCTGGAAAAATATCCTTCATCCCCGGAATTTTCTGGGTAACAGAAAATTTTTCTCGGAATTTCCAGAAAATGCGCCTGATTTTCATCTCTCAAGCCTGGAAAAAACTCCCCCATTCCCGGAATTTTTTGGGTATCAGGAAAATTTTCTGTGAATTTTCCGAGAAAATTTAAATTCCGGCTGACGTAGAGTTCCGGGTTTGAGGGATTCCGGCTAACGGGGATATTACTGTACTCCCAAAATTCCCAGCCAGGAACACACCTCTTCTAAATTCATTTTTGTCCAGATGGAAACTCAAGTTTCTTATACAGTAACACAATTTTGCTCATCTAAAGGGTTTTCATGAACATAACCTTTGCAATAAACAAGAATTATCTGCAGCAGTAATATTACAACCTTTGCAATACTCCAATTCTTCATGGATTTTGTTGTCTCCAGATATTATTTAATAAGTTGATACATTTTCAGGAAGTAGAAGAGGCTATCCAGCTAGCAGATGCTGCCCTGACGATAAAGAGTGACTCTTATGAAGCCTACTATGCCCGTGCCCGGGCGAAACGAGAGGCCAAGTTAGTACAGTATACTGTATCTAATTTTTGTCTTCAGATCCATTGCACCTTTGGTTTCATTCCTTAGCATTATAAATAATAAGCAAACTCACTCATTCACTCTTATTGTTGCAATGGATGTGTTCTGCTTCAGAAGAGAACAGAACATGTTACACAACAGATGTGTTCTGCTTCAGAAGAGAACAGAACATGTTACACAACAGATGTGTTCTGCTTCAGAAGAGAACAGAACATGTTACACAACAGATGTGTTCTGCTTCAGAAGAGAACAGAACATGTTACACAACAGATGTGTTCTGCTTCAGAAGAGAACAGAACATGTTACACAACAGATGTGTTCTGCTTCAGAAGAGAACAGAACATGTTACACAACAGATGTGTTCTGCTTCAGAAGAGAACAGAACATGTTACACAACAGATGTGTTCTGCTTCAGAAGAGAACAGAACATGTTACACAACAGATGTGTTCTGCTTCAGAAGAGAACAGAACATGTTACACATCAGATGTGTTCTGTTTCTGAAGAGAACAGAACATGTTACACATCAGATGTGTTCTGTTTCTGAAGAGAACAGAACATGTTACACAACAGATGTGTTCTGTTTCTGAAGAGAACAGAACATGTTACACATCAGATGTGTTCTGTTTCTGAAGAGAACAGAACATGTTACACAACAGATGTGTTCTGCTTCAGAGGAGAACAGAACATGTTACACAACAGATGTGTTCTGCTTCAGAGGAGAACAGAACATGTTACACAACAGATGTGTTCTGCTTCAGAAGAGAACAGAACATGTTACACAACAGATGTGTTCTGCTTCAGAAGAGAACAGAACATGTTACACAACAGATGTGTTCTGTTTCAGTGTGTGTCAGAGCATATTTTATAACTTGGTATTGGATGTTAACAATGACAAGGTTAGGGGCAACCATGCCCCTTGTGGTCCAGGTGAATATAATTTACATTGCTGGGATTCTTGTAAGATAGTGATTTATTTGAATACCTGTATAAACAATCTATATTTGCAATAGACATGACAATTTAAGTACCATAATCATTTAGTACATGTACAGTACAGGTTTGTTCCATTGTTAACCGAGGGACCACTGTATTGCAGTGTACATATACTGTATAATATTGACTAAATTCACTAGATAACCTACACAACTAATGGTTGGTAAAACTTGTCAAGTAAGTGAGTGTCAAGTCTGTCAGTATAAGTGGCACGTGTGAGTGCTTGTGTCCCTCATCATTTGAGTCCGTTTTCTCTCACTTCAGGACGCCTGGCAGGCCTAGGATAACAGTCTACTGTACTTGCAGGCTTAGGATAGCAGTCTACTGTACTGGCAGACCTAGGGTAACAGTCTACTGTACTGGCAGACCTAGGATAACAGTCTACTGTACTTGCAGGCTTAGGGTAGCAGTCTACTGTACTGGCAGACCTAGGATAACAGTCTACTGTACTGGCAGACCTAGGATAACAGTCTACTGTACTGGCAGGCTTAGGATAACAGTCTACTGTACTGGCAGACCTAGGATAACAGTCTACTGTACTGGCAGACCTAAGATAACAGTCCACTGTACTGGCAGGCCTAGGATAAGTCTACTGTACTGGCAGGCCTAGGATAACAGTCTACTGTACTGGCAGACCTAGGATAACAGTCTACTGTACTGGCAGGCCTAGGATAACAGTCTACTGTACTGGCAGACCTAGGATAACAGTCTACTGTACTGGCAGACCTAGGATAACAGTCTACCTAGGATAACAGTCTACTGTACTGGCAGGCCTAGGATAACAGTCTACTGTACTGGCAGGCCTAGGATAACAGTCTACTGTACTGGCAGGCCTAGGATAACAGTCTACTGTACTGGCAGACCTAGAATAACAGTCTACTGTACTGGCAGGCCTAGGATAAGTCTACTGTACTGGCAGACCTAGGATAAGTCTACTGTACTGGCAGGCCCAGGATAAGCTGTACTGGCAGGCCTAGAATAACAGTCTACTGTACTGGCAGGCCTAGGATAACAGTCTACTGTACTGGCCTAGGATAAGCCTGGCAGACCTAGATAACAGTCTACTGTACTGGCAGGCCTAGGAGTCTACTGTAGGATAACAGTCTACTGTACTGGCAGGGGATAACAGTCTACTGTACTGGCAGGCCTAGGATAAGTCTACTGTACTGGCAGGCCTAGAATAACAGTCTACTGTACTGGCAGGCCTAGGATAACAGTCTACTGTACTGGCAGGCCTAGGATAAGTCTACTGTACTGGCAGACCTAGACTAACAGTCTACTGTACTGGCAGGCCTAGGATAACAGTCTACTGTACTGGCAGACCTAGGATAACAGTCTACTGTACTGGCAGGCCTAGGATAACAGTCTACTGTACTGGCAGGCCTAGGATAACAGTCTACTGTACTGGCAGGCTTAGGATAACAGGGAAGAAAGTTTTTGAGAATCTTCAGTTTTCTGAGATCCAGATTTTGGGGTCTGTACCAATACAAAATTATTTGAAAATTTATATATTTTACCTTATTGGTGTATGCATGATGATGGCTGACCAACATTTTGAAGTTTTTGCAGTACAACTTTACTGTAGGAAATCAAAACAGTAGTAAACAATAAACTAGTTCATAGAAAAGCTGTCTGCATTTCTCGTGCACTACAATATTTTTCCTACAAGGATAATTTTTGTTCTCCATCAGGTACAGGTTCCCTGGAGTGAATTAAGTTTAAAAAGGAATTTTATATGCCAGTTGTTCATTTTTCTTTACTGTACTGCACTTCCACTGTTGTTAAGCATGGATGGATTGGTACAAAAACCCTAGAGAATGGGTTATGCTTCTTCCATTATATGAAAGAAGAATTAATCTAAGATTATCAAATGACATTTCAACTGTGCTGTAATGTACCAGTATTTAACTCTTAAGTTCTTACACACAGAAATCTGCAGGAGGCTCTAGAAGATGTGAACGAAGCTGTAAGATTGGCTCCCCAGACTCGTGACGTACGTCGTGTTCTTATCAAGATCCGGGATGAGATGCAGACAGAGCTGGACACCTGTGCATCCACCGACCTTGCACAGCTCCGTCAGCTGGCAGCCTCTGTTGACACCCTGTCTGAAGCTGACCTACCTATGACTTCCAGCATTCTCTCTGAGTCTGGGTATTCCTCCAACATCTAAAGAAAACTCTTATATCCTACTTAATGGCTCCTATAACAAGTCATTTCGTTTCATGAGAGGATGGTCAACCACAAAATTATGCAGACCCTCTGAATTTAGGAGTCATTAGTCTCCCAATACCATCAAATTGGGGAGAAT
Organism: Homarus americanus; assembly: GCF_018991925.1. Taxonomy (NCBI): domain Eukaryota; kingdom Metazoa; phylum Arthropoda; class Malacostraca; order Decapoda; family Nephropidae; genus Homarus; species Homarus americanus. The sequence goes on from NW_024736650.1 coordinate 2,529,535, forward strand.
ATTGATAAGGATCTGATTTAGAATTTGCTTGCTAAGATTCTTTACATGTGTGAACATATTTCAATCCCTGTGTAGCAAATATCTGAGCCAAGATGTGTCCAGAACTGACTCCATCATGACCTTGTTTCCATATATTTTATTTGGAGATGAAAGTTAACCCTAATAATTCCATTTCAAGAATTCCACTTGATATGAGATGTACCCACAAGATTCATGAGCCTTTTGGAAGAAGATAGGATATTATCACTGCAGTTCCCATTATTTCTCCCATAGTGCTTGTGCTTCTTTGTTGTCTTTGTAATCTGTTGCATTTAAATGCCCCTTTTTATCCATAGTATGTATTTATTTTGCTACTTACAAACTATTTTTTTTTCAAAAGGCTCATGTTAGTGGACACTTTCTTTCCAGATTGTGACTGTATATCCACACTAATGGTTTGAAGACCATTTGCGACTCACCTGAAAAAGCTGGTTGAGTCTCACTGAACACCTTGCTGAGACTCGCCTCACATTGACCTCTTGATTTGGACTCGTGTAAAAAAATGGAAGCCAGGGCTCTAGCTTCATTGTCCTTGCAAATATTTACATAATTTGGCTCTTACTCTGGCTCCATATGTAAATGTGATGTGTCTAGCAATTGTGATCCAAGTGCAACCCTTCATTAAGCTTTCCTTTTCTCAGAGAACTGACAAAATTAAAATGTGAAGAGGTGCACAAGGGCTTAATTGCTGCTGCACATCGCTGTTAAGGAGAGTGGCTAGACCAGCGTGTAGACCCACCAGCCCACTAACATCTGTAGTAGGTGTGCTCACTCTTATACCAGTGTTGCCAAGGAAAAGAGGCAAAATGAACTCCATTATTTATTACGTGACAAAGTTCTTTAATTTCTTATAAAATACATGTTATTGTAGTAATGCGGAGGAAGACATCCATAATTAATGACTATTTTATAATTCATAGCTCTTCCTTTTACTTGGCAATACTTCACTATCCTGCATGCCTAAGTCGTGGCTCTAACATCCTTGAGAGTACTGTACCATTTGTCTTAGTCACCAAGTGAAAAAGTCAGTGCTTGTGGTACTAGAAAATTAAAAATTAAATAAAAAGTGTGGTTATACCTAGATCAGTATGAAATCTTGAATGTGTGACAGTATGACTGTATCTTTTTATATGTTTGATGTTGAAACTTTTTGAATGACCAAGTATGACAGGAGGATGTATTTTAGTGGCCCGTTTGCTTGTGGTATGTTCATGTCCTATTATGTTACTACTTTGTTCATGGCATCACAGAGTAGATGAAGTAATATATGAATCTGTCTGTGACTTCGTGAACTGGTTCATGTTGGAGGGAGGCATAACATAACTGGTGTGATCACTTCATTATTTCTAAACAATCACTTCATTATTTCTAAACAAATCTAAGCAAACGTTTATATATTTTCTCCATAACATTATTTAAATGTTCTTAACATTTTTGGTGTATCACTACTACCATCTAAGCATCCTTTAAATATCAAAGTGTCCTTATTAATGTTGTATAAAGTGTCTTTATGTGTATGATTAGTGTTACATGTGTATTGGCCTTCTGTGTTGTGCCTCCATCCTGTCCCCCCCCCCCCGGAGTGTTCCCTTGTGAGTACCGCTCGTGACCTGGCCAGGAGACAGAACCAAGTTGACGACAAAGAACCTCGGGTGCCTAGGCTCCACACTAACAGTTTGGGGCTTCAGCAGTGGTGTGTTTGGGAGAGCCTTGTGCATCCTGATCGGTTTCTGCTTGTGTTGGTTCCTCCTCTTGCCAGTAAACAATTGGCTTTCCTAATTGGTCCTACAACTCCCACACTCAGCAATAGTCAACTGGATAGATCAACTCCGACATGGCCCCAATCATCACAAAAATACAGGTAGACCTCTTTAATTGTCAAAGAGGACTTTACTGAGTGTGCAGACACCATTCCTATATGTTGATATATAGGAAACTTAGGTAAGTAGTTGAAGACTACACAGTGTTATTGTGTAGTAGAACATGGAAAAATTCCATGTGTTTTTTGGGGTCGTCGGTTTACGTTTACTGTGTGAATTCTTTTAAATTCTTCAATGTACAGTAGACATTAACTAAAAAGGCATAGGGATAGATATGTATAGAATGAATGATGCCCATGGCGAAAGTTGCTAGTCATTTTAATAGAATTAAGAGTGATGGTGAGGACAGGCATATTGCAGGATGAAGCTTGTATAATGACTGTATAGTGTACAAACACAATAGCCATATAATTGACCATTTTTTATTTGTGTTTTAGAATTTAAGGAAGGAGTTTTTTCCTCAATGTATCTCATATTTGACTCCCAAAACATGCAGGATTTGTAGAATATGGTTCCAGGGGCTGTCTGTTTGAGTCCCAACTTGGTACAATGGTTCCAGAGGCTGGTTGTTACGAGTCCCCTGGTACAATGGTTCCAGGGGCTACGTGTTTAGGAGTGTCCCCTGGTACACTTTACAAAAAGTTCTGAAACAGCTGGGCACGACAGATTTCAGAATGAGTACTATGGCTTGTGTCATCTCAGAATGGTTGGTATGCCTGGTTACAAAGTGACTCAGTATTTCATAATAATATATGTTGCTCGTCTTTATAGTATTTACAGGTGAAAAGAAATAACTTAATTAGCATAAAACTTCCTCTCAGCAATGTTCAGATTTCTCAGTCATTGTGTCATGTTGTATGACTCTTGAAGTGTTCAAGAACTTTTTGTGGCAAGTGTACAATGGTTTCAGGGGCTGGCTGTATGAGTGCCCATGGTACTGTAGTTTTTATTCTGTGAAAAACTGTAGTAATTATATACAGTAATCACATGTTATATGATCTTGATCTCTCTACATTATTCTGATCATGTATGCTGCCAAATTTCATATTGTAATGTCTCTTCCATATGTTAATAAATGGTCTGCTATGCAATAAATATATCGTGGTGAAAAGTGTATGTGTATCCAAATTTAAAACTTTCAGTCTGCCAATAGTTGCTGGGATTTCATACAGGGTCAGATTAGGTTAGAGGAACTTGTGGGGCTCCCTAGGATCCTCTGGGACCTCCTGACAACCTCTAAAACAATAGTAGGCAACCATTCTACTTGTGAGTGGGGCTCTCAAGATGTTTTCTTCGACCGTTACCATCACACATCAAAGAATTACATCAAAAATGCACCGATCTAACCATTTGTTGAAGTTTGGATAATTATTATGTATTTTTGTTATTGTGTTAGGGATTTATACTAATATTAATTTATATCCATACAGTGTTTCCGTACTCCACATCAGTAGGCAGTTAATCTATGATCACCCTGAAGTAGTGAGAAAGTCATACATACTACAGGTTGACTACCCTTTATCCGAAAACCGAAAAGCTCTGAAAACCGAAAGTTTTTTTTTGTGGGGCATTTTTTTTTTAAACAGGAATTAACCCACCCGGGCATAGATCACTGACCCACATCAGGGCCTGGGGGCGAAAATGTTATAGTAATAATAATTATAATAATTATTCATAGTAAATAAAATTTTTAATAAAAATACACCAAAATAAAATAATACTGTAACAATAATAATGATAATAAAATATAATAATACAATTAATAATAATAACAATATTACTGTAATAATAAAATAATAATAATAAAGAAATACAAGAATGAAAAAAAGATCAAAAGTGAGAAACACGACCTAGACCTATGAATTATTATTATTAATATTATTATTATTATTATTATTATTATTATACATTTTATTATATTTTCGCCCCCCAGGCCCTGATGTGGGTCAGTGATCTATGTCCGGGTGGGATAAGGGATTGTCAACCTGTATATACCTAATGCCCAGTTCCCACTCTGTAAAAGTGGGTTGGTGATAGGAAAAGTATCCAGTCATAAAATATACTTTAAATCTGCATGATGGTGTTGTAGGTATTCGTGGTATAATGTCTAGCACTCAGGATGGATGGAAACTCTAATGTGGTTTTCTTGTATAATATAAGTTATATGATTTACAGTCTGGTGCTGGAGGTGCCGTGTGGTGAGGAGCTGCTCAGTAGAGATGTTCGGTGAGTAGCGTGTTGAAGGAGGTAGATGTGCAGGAGCTTCGTTAGAGAAGATGTTGCCTGTTGCTGGCCTCCTGGTTGAATGAATGCTGACAGCGTGGAGCTTGCTGGAGGAGGTGTTGCGTGTTCAGGAAGATGGGCCAGAATGAGAGAGCTGGTTGGTGAGGACGCTCAGAGAAGGACAGCTGGTGGGTCGCCATGCTCGCTGGCGGGAGCGAGGACCGCCAGGCAGGCGAGGAGAAGCGAGGGCCGCCAGACAGCGGCGGAGGAGGAGGTGTTGCTTGTTGTAGAAGTGAGGCCCGAATGAATCTCAATGGAGAGACAGAGCTTATATACCCAGCAGCCGTGAGTCCTCTATGAGTCATGTTGGGAAAACCCGAGAAAGTCGCCGGTCTTGGTTCCGTTGTTAGGTAATGGTAACATCTGGTGTCGCCGCTCGCTTGGTTGCTAGGATACGGCGGCACATCGGAATGCGGATACGCAGTTGTAGGGGAGACGTCCACTACAATACTCCCCCTTCCCTCCAGGCGGTGTAGGAGACTTGTTGTCTGTAGAGTTGCTTAGCACATGTGAGGCAGACCGGGCGGTGCATGCCTCATGTGAGACAACGGCGATGGCGTGAATGAGCCGATCGTTGAAATACAACTGTCTAGACACACACTATCTGTGGGAGAAGGGAGAAAAAGGGTGTGTGGAGGCGATGAATGTTGTGCTACCCTCATGACAGGTACAGGGTAGTCAGATGCACCTGCTGGGGTGTGTGGGCCTGGGTCAGGAGCAGGGGCTGCGTCAGCAGAAGCGGATTAGGGCTCGTGACAGCAGCAGGGTGCAGGACATTAGCAGGGAGTACCTGAGGGAGAAAAGAGGGTGTGTGGAGGCGATGAATGTTGTGCTTCCCTCACGACAGGTACAGGGTCGTCAGATGCGCCTGCTGGGGTGTGTGTGGGCCCGCACTCAGGAACAGAGGCCGCATCAGGGGCGGCAGGGGTTACTGCTGGGCCGGGGTCGGCGTCTGAGGCAGGACGGGTGTGCTGGGGTCGTCAGGATGTGGTGCTTGGGGCAGGAAGAGGAGCTGGTGTCTGCTTAGAGTAACAGAGCTGCTTCTGTGTGGATACGCCATTCTTCTATGCTGCTTGAAGACTGGGAGCGTGATCAGTGTCTCCTCCATCCTGTGTGAGTGCTAATCTCCGGGAGTCACCATTTGTAGGAATTCGTGGTATAATGTTGTCTAGCACTCAGGATGGATGGAAACTCTAATGTGGTTTTCTTGTATAATATAAGTTATATGATAGACAGTCTGGTGCTGGAGGTGCCGTGTGGCGAGGAGCTGCTCAGTAGAGACGTTCGGTGAGTAGCGTGTTGAAGGAGGTAGATGTGCAGGAGCTTCGTTAGAGAAGATGTTGCCTGTTGCTGGCCTCCTGGTTGAATGAATGCTGACAGCGTGGAGCTTGCTGGAGGAGGTGTTGCTTGTTCAGGAAGATGGGCAGAATGAGAGCTGGTTGGTGAGGAAGCTCAGAGAAGGACAGCTGGTGGGTCGCCATGCTCGCTGGCGGGAGCGAGGACCGCCAGGCAGGCGAGGAGAGGCGAGGGCCGCCAGGCAGTGGCGGAGGAGGAGGTGTTGCTTGTTCAAGAAGTGAGGCCCGAATGAATCTCAATGGAGAGACAGAGCTTATATACCCAGCAGCCGTGAGTCCTCTATGAGTCATGTTGGGAAAACCCGAGAAAGTCGCCGGTCTTGGTTCCGTTGCTAGGTAATGGTAACATCTGGTGTCGCCGCTCGCTTGGTTGCTAGGATACGGCGGCACATCGGAATGCGGATACGCAGTTGTAGGGGAGACGTCCACTACAGTGTCTATAACATTATGCCATCAGGTAATCATGACTAACCCGTACAGGCATGGGTAATGCCTATAAAATGATGATGATTGTCAAGATATTTATGCAGGAAAGTGGTTTTCTTACCATAGGGTTCAGATACCTTCACACTGGTTACTCACCCAGGAGATTATGGTGTATCACTCCGTAGAAATTCACTCCGTTTCATAAGATAGGGATCACAGATACAGGCAGATAATTGCACTTACGTTTATTTGACACAATTCCGTACACTGCACTTATAATTTGCATGGATAGGTCACTCATTCACACCACAATACCTTAAATTTATATGGGAGAGTTTGTCAACCTGGAGAATTGACCATTTAGATTTACTAGGCCAGCCTGGAGTATTCTTGTAGCAAACAGGCCTTCACCAGTGATCACTTTCTTTGCAGGATGTATTAACTTGTTGCTAGATTTAACAACAATCTTGGGGATTTGCACACACAGACTCACAGCAGTGGTAGGACTGTACTACCCCTGTTCTTAAGTTTACGGAGCAGGAGGTCTAAGGCTCACTGGCTAAAATGTGGTTTTGGGCTTGAGACACGATGAACAATACTCCACTGTCTCAATCGCTCTCCCCGCTCCTCCCATAGACTAGCTCACATACCCACTAATGAAATAGTGATGATGAAGAGTCGAGGCTCGCCTGGTCTCTTATCTACAGTGAACAAACATTTGAGTTTGGGTTGCGTGGGGTAGGCCCAACACAACCTAAGACAATCGCCCCTATTATGAAAATTTTTTCACCGGAGAATAAAAATTTAAGCACTCATATACAAGCAAGAGAATGCCTAGCCCAGACACACAATTCGACATTCACACTGGTGTGTGTGTGTGTGTGTGGGGGCACTAACACTGCAATGTGATGTAGTCGCCAATTGCCACCGAGGGAAAACCGCAACATTTATTTCAGACTTTCAAGCTGGAGGAAAAATCTGAGGCGAGGGTGACAATTCCGAAGCAATAGTTCATGCTAAACATAAGCACGCTACATTTACGTTACAGCAACGTGTTGTGTGGTGTAGGGTATGTAGACATTGTTTAGGTGATGCAGGTGTCGTGTTATGTTCTTAAGTGCAAGCAAGCAAAAATCGCGTTATAGCAAACAAGCGTTCGCGTTATACAAATATCGTTCCTAATTCATAAATCGCGTTAGAGCAAATTCGCGTTATCAAAACACGCGTTATAGCAGAACTCACTGTACAACATTTGTAAAGAATCATAATTAATAAACAATGACATTATGTTTTGAAAACGAACCTTAAAGTTATTAATATACTGTACTGTACTCTAGAAAAAACTAAATAAACACATATTCAAAATTTGGTTTGGGATGGAAAATGTGAATCTGGGCCATAGTTTTGAGAGGTCCTGTACCGCCGACACAAATGGGATGTCACATTAAACACAAACGTTTACATAAATGACCACTTTTATAGGATTACTGTACAAGTGCACTTAAATACAAGTCCTCTAATACACTCGACTTGTATACCCGACGACGCGACGTGAAGTGACGACGTCGATCTCCCCTCTCGCGGGTCGGCGGCGTTTCTCCGTTAACGGAGTCTGAACTTGCCATGGAGGTGTGTTGTTGGTCCTTGAAGTTTCCTGGAAATGTGACCATTAGCTATATAATACACAACACTGTAAAACTATTATATTATAGGCAGGGATTATTTGACCAGTACTTGGCTACTGATCATAACCTCAAAGGAAGTAATGCTACTGGACCTATGGATATACATCTCTTTATTTTTCAAATTTTGGTGTTATTTTTCTTGAGTAAATTTCTCGTGTTGGTTAAAAATAAGTTTTGTTTAACTATTTATATTTGATATAACTTGGTTATATATTAGTGTATTTAGTGAATTATTTCTGTGTGATTGAGTTTGATACAAAGTATACTTTTATATTTAATCTTTGATTACTTGCTTGTTCCAGATATCCGAGATCTACGTGGAGTAACTACTGGCAATGTTTCAGTGGTGGGATGAATTGAGTTTCGCTCTAGGTGAAAGTGGACCAATCCAGCTTCACCCACGGCACAGTGACCTACCTACCTTAGTTATGTGGGCAGCTAAGGACGAACCCGACTATAGTGGGGATGATTTAGAGGAGCGCGAACTGCTGTATTTATTTAACTACAGATATGATCAACATACTTCTACAGTAAACTTGATTTTAACTTTAAAACCCCATTTTTTAGTTCCTTTAATAACGGTTTTCTGGGGCGTTTTAGACCAATTCAAGATAATACCAATAGCCAAGATCAAAACAAGTCCAGTAATAGTCGACCAGGAACTATACCCACACGACACTGAAGGCAGGATGCTTGGACTAAAACTAACAAAAAGAGGATATATAACATACTTAAAAGATAAAGAACGACAGGCAAGAATAAGATTATCAAAAATAAAACGCTTTAAGAACCTTAGCATTAATAACAAAAGAAAGATTTATATAGCCCTTGTCAAATCAATTATGGACTACCCACCCATCCCATTGAACACTCTTAGTAAAACGAGCATTAAAAGGTTACAATCAGTACAAAATATAGCCCTCAGATTTATATATAACATAAAATATACAGACCACATCAATAATGAACAGCTACACAAGAGAGCAAACCTCTTAGCAATCAATGTAGATATACACAACAAAGCTGCAAATATTTGGAAAAAAGTGACTGAACTTAACACAGAAACATATCAAAACTGGATAAATAATATAGACAACGAAGAATCCCAAGAACACAGTTGGTTTAAATCAGCCAGGAAGAAAGTAATTGAACCATCTCCTGCCCCAATATACACATAAAACATTAATAGAGAGAATATAAGATGCGTGACCTACCAGCTCCACTAAGAGCCTGGCAGACCTCGGCATGCAGTGTATCTTTAGACGAACATCTTGGCAAAAAAAAAAAAAAGTCCTTACCTCACCTCTCACGTTGTCTCCACCAAGTCTTCCTCCTTCTCTCATATCTTGTCTCCTTATCTCAATTCTCTCAATTATTATCAAATCAGGAGAGAATGAGTAATTGTTGTCTTAATTATCACTTCCGGGTCAAGGCTGTACTTGACGTATAGTAACATTAAATAGATAAACAAATGGAATTCTTGGATCAAAAGCTCCGCCATGTTTACATTTGAGTCAAATGAAGACTGAAATAATTATTATTTTTTACTTAAATTATTAACAATTATTATCTATTAATCAATTATCTTATTACTTATAATAATAAATAATCTCTAATTAATTAATTATATAACTTATTTTTATAAACTACATTTATTAGATATTAACTACAACGATAATTTGATCATAATAACAAAGGGACCAATTATATAAACGTATTTTTCAATAAATTTTCTTATTTTTTAAAGAATTTTTGACAATTTATAGATTAATTATATTTACTTATTTTTGTTATTGATATTGTTGTCGATAAATTGTCTTAATATGTAATTTAACTCAACTGAGCGATTTATATATATATATATATATATATATATATATATATATATATATATATATATATATATATATATATATATATATATATATATATATATATATATATACGCTGATAACCACAAGGAAAGAAGAAAACAAGAAGTTCCCAAGCGCTTTCGTGTAATTCACATCTTCAGGGGTGAGTACAGACTAGAGAGAGTAATACAAATCAAGGTGTATATATGCAGAGGAGGGTGAGACCAGGTCCACAATGGTCAGGTATTAGGTAATGACCCTACTAATCTTTAAATGGCACACAACGGTTGGTGGTCAGGTGACCCGGCCTTCTCACCTGATCAGAAATTTTCTTAATTACAAAATTGTCCAGCTTGTACATGGCGTTACTCAAATTCATGTTGAATGCTTCGGTATGTTTAATAAGACTAGATTCTATGATGTTCCTACTGTCAATTGAATTACATGGTAATATTGAGGAGGCATTATCCCAGTCAATGCAATGCTTGTTATCCCTCAAATGAACAAACAGAGCATTGGATTCCTGGCCTGTCCTAACACATATTTGTAATTTGTTGACCCATGAGCCTTGATGTGTCAGGGGAGGATATTAGATGTTCTCTGTAGTGTACTAACACCTGCCCCGCCAGTGCTGGAAACGTATAACGGTGCCAACTTCAGGCAGTGAGACACACTGAGGCTTATTACAGTAAAATGTTCAGCTTTAGGGATCAGTTCTACTAACAAGGTCTGTGTTGTGTTGTAGTCGACACAGATGAGTAGTATTTTTATGTCACTTTACCTCAAGATGCAAAGAAGACAAAGTGAAGAAACAGCAAAAAAGTTTGATGATGGTGGAAGAAAAGGACTGAGACTCTACCTCCGCCTAACACACATAAGGTAAACTAGTTGTTTTGTGATTCCAGTGATTCCCTTACTACTTCCCTCCATTGGTCCTCTTACTACTTCCCTCCATTGGTCCTCTTACTACTTCCCTCCAGTGGTCCTCTTACTACTTCCCTCCATTGGTCCTCTTACTACCTCCCTCTATTGGTCCTCTTATTACTTCCCTCCATTGGTCCTCTTACTACTTCCCTCCATTGGTCCTCTTACTACTTCCCTCCATTGGTCCTCTTACTACTTCCCTCCATTGGTCCTCTTACTACTTCCCTCCATTGGTCCTCTTACTACTTCCCTCCACTACTTCCCTCCAGTGATTCCCTTACTACCTCCCTCCAGTGGTCCTCTTACTACTTCCCTCCAGTGATTCCCTTACTACCTCCCTCCAGTGGTCCCCTTACTACTTCCCTCCATTGGTCCTCTTACTACTTCCCTCCAGTGATTCCCTTACTACCTCCCTCCAGTGATTCCCCTTACTACTTCCCTCCATTGGTCCTCTTACTACTTTCCTCCATTGGTCCTGTTACCACTCCAGTGGTCCCCTTACTACCTCCCTCCATTGGTCCTCTTACTACTTCCTCCAGTGATTCCCTCCCTCCATTGGTCCTTTACTACTACTTCCCTCCATTGGTCCTCTTACTACTTCCCTCCATTGGTCCTCTTACTACCTCCCTCCATTGGTCCTCTTACTACTTCCCTCCATTGGTCCTCTTACTACCTCCCTCCATTGGTCCTCTTACTACTTCCCTCCAGTGGTCCTCTTACTACCTCCCTCCATTGGTCCTCTTACTACTTCCCTCCATTGGTCCCTTACTACCTCCCTCCAGTGATTCCCTTACTACTTCCCTCCAGTGATTCCCTTACTACTTCCCTCCAGTGATTCCCTTACTACTTCCCTCCAGTGATTCCCTTACTACTTCCCTCCAGTGATTCCCTTACTACTTCCCTCCATTCCCTTACTACTTCCCTCCATTGGTCCTTACTACTACTTCCCTCCAGTGATTCCCTTACTACTTCCCTCCAGTTCCCTTACTACTTCCCTCCATTGATTCCCTTACTACTTCCCCTCTTACTACTTCCCTACTTACTACTTCCTCCATTGAATCCCTTACTACTTCCCTCCAGTGATTCCCTTACTACTTCCCTCCTGTGATTCCCCATACTACTTCCCTCCATTGAATCCCTTACTACTTCCTCCAGTGATTCCTTACTTTCCTCCATTGAATCCTTACTACTTCCCTCCAGTGATTCCCTTACTACTTCCCTCCATTGAATCCTTACTACGTCCCTCCAGTGATTCCCTTACTACTTCCCTCCTGTGATTCCCTTACTACTTCCCTCCATTGAATCCCTTACTACTTCCCTCCAGTGATTCCTTACTACTTCCCTCCTGTGATTCCCTTACTACTTCCTCCAGTGATTCCCTTACTACTTCCCTCCATTGGTCCTCTTACTACTTCCCTCCATTGGTCCTCTTACTACTTCCCTCCAGTGATTCCCTTACTACTTCCCTCCAGTGGTCCTCTTACTACTTCCCTCCATTGAATCCCTTACTACTTCCCTCCAGTGATTCCCTTACTACTTCCCTCCTGTGATTCCCATACTACTTCCCTCCATTGAATCCCTTACTACTTCCCTCCAGTGATTCCCTTACTACTTCCCTCCATTGAATCCCTTACTACTTCCCTCCAGTGATTCCCTTACTACTTCCCTCCTGTGATTCCCTTACTACTTCCCTCCATTGAATCCCTTACTACTTCCCTCCAGTGATTCCCTTACTACTTCCCTCCAGTGGTCCTCTTACTACTTCCCTCCAGTGATCCCCTTATGACAAAATATACAGTACAGTACAGTACCTGTACTAAATTAAAGTACTCTACTGTGTGCCTGTCCAGGATAAAAGTCTGTATAAGTGAAGATGTTAAGAACTGAGGATCAGTCTTATGGTTATTGTCTCATAAATATAAAATTACTGATAAATTTAGTGAATATTAATTTTCGATCGTTTAATATGATGTGGCTGGAAATGTGTAAATACTCTCTTCATTCGTTATTACCCACAGCATTCACTCCTATAAGAGATGTGTTCTTCCAAAGTTGGGTGTATCTTATCGCTTCATACAATCTAACAAAACGTCCCTCCTGAAATATAACTATGCTGTACTGTGCTTCATATTTACATGCACACACTTGCTTTCAGGATGTCCATTTCCCCCACTTTTATTTCAGCCCTCGCCTTATCCTTCCATCTGGGATATCCCCTCTCCCTACTTCTGTACTATGCTTCTACTCATCACTGGAACAGACCCTCTTCCTTATTTATGTTTTTCCTGTTCCTACTATCATGAACATTGTTCTCACACATGCTCTTCATTCTCGTCTATACAGTAATGTTGATTCAATAATTATCGTTGTACATCTCAATTATTGCCATTTTTATATGGAACTCTGCATACATTTAAATATTCCCACAATGTTCCTCAAAATGCTCAGACCAAATATAACTTTCTCAAAATAAGTACAGTAAAGTATCACAATAGATCAACATTAATGTAAAAGGATATCCATGAAATAGAAACATATTTTTTTATTCTATCTTAATGCAAACACATTCTATTATACATTAATGTACAGATTAAATAAATTATAAACTTTTGTTATTTTTGTTTTAGGTGCGTGAGGCCAAGAGTGCCAAGCCTCGTACCTAGTGAAGCAAACATGGCGGACTTGGAGTGTAAAGAACCATTTGACAGTCCAGGAAACAACTGGCTGAGCCCTTGGTAACACATTTAATAACAATATTATATCAGATATATAATAATTATAATGCCAAGTGCTTATTATATATAATATTGTGGCGAGATAAAACGAATTTAATGGTTAATTTAGTAGATTATGTTGGGTCGTCGTCAACACAGGTGTGGGGTCATCAAGCACAGGTAGTGGAGTCGTCAAGCACAGGTGGACATACTGTATCGTGTTATTTATTATCCTCTATAACAAAAGTCATGATAACTAACCATATTTCTGTTGTTTATTACACAAGAAAAAGATTCCTAGGTGAATTTTTACTTTCTGACAAAAGGAAGGTTAATCCATTGACTGTCCGCAGGCCATGTTTACCTGAGGTTATACTCCTCACTAAGCCCGTGTTTTCTCTTCATTTCCCTATAAGTTAGGTTAAGTTTGGTGGGTTGGCTTTTTTGGTATAAGAATAAGTTTTCTTTCGTGTGTACTTTTGGTGTTTGACTCAAATCTGACCTTCATTTTTGTGCATATATAAACTACTAATAATAATATACACAGGTACTGCAGCTGATTGTTAGCACCAAGGTGCACACTACTCTTGTTAGGTAAATGAGATCCTTCCCAGGGATTCATACCTGGACTATTTCTGTGTCCAGTATCATTAGGTAGCGACCGTGAGCTATATGTAAAGCGGCAATAAATTGACCAACCGGCAATAGTTGTGCATCTACATGACTAGACCTGCATTCACTGAATCGGCTATGAGCCGATCATTGGTAACAGTGAAAGCTTGCACAGAGGCTTCAGTTGCATGCATGTTAGTTGATTACTTTTTTTTACTGCTGTTTAAGACGTTCATTCGTTTCCCTAGTTTAGCTACATCTTCTGCAGTTGCCGTACCAAATAGGGTGTTACTTAATAACTCGACAAAATTAAATAGACCACGGTTTTTATGAGAATGAACATTGTTCCTGACGTCTTCAGGAGTCGTGGGCAGCTTTCCCTCCAAGTGCATACACATTTGAGTAGACGCTTCATATAGGCGTTATGAAGTGAGATGGTAGACTGTTGTTTGAGATCTTGTGTACTTATAGCTGTTTCAATGTGGACAGCTATTGACCTCAGGCATATATCACTAAACTTTGGTGCTGGTACTTGACAGTTACGACATCTTCCACTATAAGTACTTTGCTCAGTGGGGCAACTAAAGCTTTGGATTTGATGATGTTTGCTGGGGATGCAGCTGTTGCCACAGCGTTCCATGCCAACAGGAGTAGCGATATCCAAGCCATGCCTGAAAGGGGTGAGGATAATTAATGTTTTTTGTTTGCTGATCACAGTTTTTGATGATATTTATTGTCTATTGTTGTGATGTATTGTTTATTGTTGTGTTGAGCAACTGTCGTAGTAGAAGTAGGCTGTAATTAACGGACATTAGGGGTCCCTACTAAGTGTCTGCTAACTTTTATCATTCTATCTACATGAACTATGTCAGTGACATTTGTCGTTGGGTCAACTACATGAAATTTGTTTCCATGTTCTTTTCCTTTAATCAGGTAGGGACCTGTGAATTTAGGCAAAAGTTTTGATGTACGTTCCGGTGCTTTTGTCGTTACTGCGTCTCCTATTTTTGGAGTTACAGGCTTGGGTTTTTATGTTGCTTGCAGATCATTTCAGCACGTGAGGCTGTTAAATGCTTTTGTACTTTTTCATGAATGCTGTGAAAACATTGATTTGCTTCTTGGCATGGTCATCCATGTTGCATACAGGTTGTGGGGTTCCTGCTAGTTGATCATAGAGCAAGCATCTTTTGGCACCATAAATTATGTAGTATGGCTATTTTCCTGAAAAGCTATTGATAGATCCATTGATGGATTCTGCTACTTGTGGAAGCCAGTCCTTCCAGGAACTGTGCATCGGATTCACCACGTGTCGAAGAATCTAAAGAATTTTACAATTTGTACGCTTGACGAACCCATTTGAGGATGGATGCAGATTTTGCAAAAAGGTGCCTTTTTGGGTTTGGTTCCTGTGGTAGGGTTGTCCCTTAGAACTGGTTATGGGCGCT
>NW_024736650.1:2544790-2601182 GCF_018991925.1 Homarus americanus
GGGATAGTGGAATATGTGTACTGGTCAGGGATAGTGGAATATGTGTACTGTCAGGGATAGTGGAATATGTGTACTGGTCCAGGGATAGTGGAATGTGTGTACTGGTCCAGGGATAGTGGAATATGTGTACTGGTCCAGGGATAGTGGAATATGTGTACTGGTCCAGGGATAGTGGAATGTGTGTACTGGTCCAGGGATAGTGGAATGTGTGTACTGGTCCAGGGATAGTGGAATGTGTGAACTGGTCCTGTGTTATGGTGGTAGCCCTGGTGTCCTTGACTGAGGGTCATCTGCATAATGCACAAGAGCGTTGCTCAGGGGATGTGGGGATACCAATCTCCCGAGCAAAGTCATACCCAGTGATGATACGGGCAGCAATCACGTCCCTTTTCCGCGACCCTTTCCCATAGACGTACGAGAGGTCAGGAAGTTTACGGAGGACATCATACCAGAGGGGCAGGGAGGGTGGCTGCTTCCCGGGCTTCTCTCTGTTTGAGGCGAATTTGGTTCCTAAGTTGTAAAAGTGTTCGAGGAATAACGTAGTCAGGTGTGGCCATCTGCTGTCTCATTCCCCAAGATACCGACATGACTGGGTATCCATAGGGAGAAATGGGGGAAAATGGGGGTGAGGAAATGGGGGGGGAAATGGGGGTGAGGAAATGGGTGAAAATGGGGGTGAGAAATGGGGTGAGGAAATGGGGTGAGGGAGAAATGGGGGGTGAGGAGAAATGAGGGGGGGGTGATTTTGTTGGCAAAATAAACACTTTTAATTTCGTAGTTTTTTTTTAAAGTTGAGAAGGAAATCAGAAAGACATCAGACAGGAGTTTTAGTCAAATGTACTCATGGAGGTGTCGTCCTCGTGCCACAGACTGAAACTATCTGAAGCACGACAACTTGAACCAATTGACATCATACCATGTACTGTACAGTTGGGGTCAAAAGTTTGCTCTCTCCCAAACTGAAACAGTATTGATCCCAAACAAGATAAGACGGCACACCCTCACCAGATGACGGTCAGGATAAGTAAGTAAGTTTGGAGACTCATTCTCGTGACCCGGTTTCACCATGGGGAGGCAACTTTTGTCCAAGACTCTACAATGCCTACAACAAATTTTCACCAAACATAATACTTGAGAATATTAACTTCCAGTCTGGTGAAGGCTTGGGAGGGAAGTCATCAGTGTGGGCGTGTACGAGCACCTCACTGAGGGCAGTGGGCCACGTGTGTAGGTGAAGGACCAGTGGGGCAGCGACTGGACATACACTGTGTTTGTTAACCTCCGGGGCAGAAACAGTTGAGAAGTATATGTCACCTGGAAAAGAGGTTAAATATGAGATTAAAATACTTCTATAGATGCCTGAATAACAATGGATATACGGTACACTTTTCATCCTTCTACATTATAACGTAAGTGTTATAAATCCCCTTATTTATCCATCTATTTATCTTTTAATCGCACTACTTTCCCAACTACTCGTGGGAGAACAGAAGTCGACTATAGGTCTAGGAAAAGAAAATGAGGAATCTTAAATACATTATATATATACTGTACAGTACATATAGTAATGGGGTCCCTGGGTTACGAACAGGTTCCGTTCCTGAGGACGTTCTTAAGTTGGAACACATGCTATATGCATACCGGTACTGTACTTACAAAATAATGTTTAATAATCCCATTACGTATAGGACAGCCTAAGTCCTTATATACATCTAAAATCACTTAATTTAAGAAAACAGAAGAAATAGAAAGACAGAATACAGTAAATGAAAGCATATAAAGCACCCGGTAAGTCATCAGGCAAATAAAATACTGTAAATTTCAAGTTCAACCCAGTTAATATCGGCGGGCATTCGTAAGTCTCCTGTATGCAGTATTCCTCTTTCCCTCTTGCAAGAACATCCACACTGCAAGACTTCTTTCTCAACATCACCAATAATAAAATGTAGCATTTTATTTTATGAATGTATCAAAAATTTATATACAGTATAATTTAGTTACAGACAAAGATGTGTTTTACTTAAGAATTTATAGCTGTGTGTGTCAACTCCACCCACCCACCACTGTAGTCCTGCACATTGGGGTCAAAATTTGATTCTTAAACCTTAACTTTGCTGAGTAAATACCACAGATTTATGTAGCAACTGATGCTGATCTAGCAGGACCGTGTCACTGCCTCAGTATACAGACAGGCCGGTTCATGAAGGTTGGAATAAAGCTAAATTAAAGGTCTGATATATAGACTAACTTCAGAGCTAACAAAAAAATGGAGGAATAAAAACCCAGAGGATAGAGGTGCAACTCAGCTTTAAATACAACAGGGATGTACAGTACCCCAAAAAGTATCGTTAGATTTTCCATCACTATAATCTGAAACGCCAGACAAAATGCATTGATATGATCCCCAGTGCCTCATCATAAGTTGGTACTCCGGCTTGCCATATCAACAACAGGTAGAGATGGGGCAGGATTGGGGGAGGGAGTCATCCTTGTATGGCATACTAGATAAATCAACAAAAACAAGAAATCTATTAAACTAAATTAATGTATATATATATAATTAAAAAATGGATACACTCATTCATGCTCAAAGGTCGCGGATTTATAACTACCAGCCGTCAGAAACAGGTCGAGTAATATTGCTCGGAAAGCCTCAAATCACATCGACCCCATAGCTAATAATACTTTTGGGGGGATCTGTACAAGGGAATCCTCAGTCAATAAGACAACTTTACCTTTCACTCTGTTGGAGGCAGACAGGTTGAGCAGGACCAAGTACAGTGGATTAATGTTGAGGAGCCACACAGTTAATGACATCGCTCCTCGCATCAGGTTCAGTCCCACTCTCAACTGAGTAAAGAAACAAAGGATTGATTCTCACCTTTCATATTAAGGTTTGGACCCAAGTTTAAGTCTAGAGTTATGGTCTGCTGCAGAACACACTGGTGGTTGGACTTAATTCATGAATAACTACAACTTATTATCACAGGTTGGCCACAAAAAATGGCATCTTTAGAAGCAAACTTACAAACACACACAAAACCAGAAAGACAGAAAGACACAGAGGTACAATATAACAAACACATCATAAAGAAGAAGGAACAAGTTACCAGGACAAACACCAGGTAGTAGATGGTAGTGGTTGGTAGGAGGAATATGACCAGCGTAAACACCACCGCTGTCAGGACCCTCGTGAGGGATACGTGGCCCCCTTTGTCGTGACTGTCCACTCGCTGCTTCAGAGGATTCCACTTTCGGCCGCGAAATGCACGCCACTGAGAGCCGAGGAGTGATATTTGCAACATGTGTATTCTGTAATAATTTGCAAGTCTGAGCACTGTGATAAAGCAAACTTATAGTGTTATAAAATTAGGTAAGATTAAGATAGGTTATAAAATTAGGTTGCAATACAATAATACTTGGCAAGTCCCTCCACTAATCAAATGGCAAAATACACCAAAGATTTAATAGCTACATTGGTGAAACCTTTAGTCAGATGCAATAACTCTCCTTCTACACTTCATGTCATAAGACCATCCTCTTATGAACTGGATATTGAGAGACTGGGGATCACCTGAAGATTAACCCCCATCTTATATCACCTGAAGATTAACCCCACCTTATATCACCTGAACCACCCAATGCTGTATACTAACCTAACCTAAACTACTCCCCAGGGTCACATTATTGTATTTAATCATCTGGTGAATGAAACTGGAGGGAGTCTAATGTTCTGGTGATGTAAAGAATGTAATACTGTATTGTATTCTTATCTGGCTGCCAAATGGTGTGGGAAGGATGATACTGGGCATGCCACGTCCTCTGACAAAACAGTGTGGGAGCCAAATGATGTTTAGTGACAGTCCTTCATCAAAACATAAGACTTCCTACACACTTAACCTAACCTAACCAACACACAATCTGACAGGTCTCCACTCAAATCTCTCATTCGTCCTTCATTCAACCAATCATAATCTTCCTTTCCATGAGTAAATTAGGCATATATCTCTACACACACACACACACACAATCAAATGTAAGTCTGTATATTTTCAGCCACCAGCTGCAACTCTATTAATAAACCGTTTATTATTATTATTATTACACACACACACACACATGCATGCACACAGATAGACCAACAGACACATAAACACAGATAGATAGACACACACACTCACCTTGCACCATACACATAGAAGCAGTAGAGATGCAGGGTGGCCAGGTCTAAGAGGTCCGACAGAATGGCCACTTGCACCGACGCTCCACACATCCCCAGCCATACCAGCACCCAGGCTAAACTTCTCAACAGCGGGTCGGCCAGTTCTGTGACACGAAATACTGTACTTTAGTTATCCTCACAACACAGAGAAAATGGAATAACTGAGCTGTGAATTTCATGAAATTTTGGAAGCCCTTAACAAAATTGGGGATTTACATTACAGTATAGTGTAGTAAAAATGGCCAAAAATATACAACATATTCTGTACCTGTACATAATGAATCACTAACAATCATTAACCACTTGTGTATGGGGTCCTCTCTGTGATGAATAAGATCATCTGGCGTTCACAAATAAAAGTGGCGCCCCTGTAGTGAAGGTGTTAGCTAATGCATTTTTTATGACAACAGGTACAGGAAGCAGGTAGTTAGAGTCAGGTGTTGTCCTCAAAACTTGATTTAGGAAATACAATAACGAAATAAGAGTGACCTATAAGCTTGTCTGAAAACTCATAAAACAAACAGGATTCAGTACAAAGCAGACAATGTTGCCAGTGTAGGGTGGAGGGGTGACCTTAATCCCCTAGTTAAAAATAATTGAATCCTGTTCTATTTTCAATCTTATGTTAACGGGACACACACACACACTAACCATCTTCAGCCTTCATAGGGTGAGGACGATGGTGCTGCCTGCTCACGTGGCCGTGGTCTCTTGACCATGGAGACAGCTGCCAGCCTGGTTTGTCGGCTTTCCCTTTCCCTCCTCCCCATCGAGATTTATCAACAACCCCCCACCAACAGTACAGTGGAAGATTGATGATTAACCCACAACTGATATACAAAAATGGCAATTTCAACTTGAAACAAAGAAACAACTGTTAGAGCGACAATCGTGCTCAGCGGTCAATGTTGGCCTGACACGGACCTGTTCGCCATACACTCACCATCACCAACACTAGATGAGAAGCCAAGAAAAACTACATCAGGAGAGAAATGAGGACTCCCCACTCCACCCAAGTGAGGAACAAGAAGAACACCAACCATCTCCAACACCCTGTGTGAGCTGGAGGACCTACCCGGACCACGTGCTAAACATCTGCAGCTGTAGTGAGGTAACAGCTTAGCAGGCAGGTACAACGGCCATCCAGACAGTGGGGACCAACATCAGGTCACAAGATTATCTACAAGACCAGCTCCCACAGTACCAGATCTATAGTTAATGTTAACTCCATGTTTCTTATATTTTTGTACAGAAAGCTTTTGTCAATCAAGTAACCCACTCCCCAGCTTCACCATATGTAACTTATTATCTCAGTTTATTGTATATTTTCGGCCTTCTGGCTGCCATGTTATCTTAATAAACAGTTAATTATTATTATTATTATTATTATAAACAAAGCTTATCACTACAGTACTGTATTAAGTTACCCAAGTACAGTCTCCAGAGATGAACATGGTAGGAGAAGAATGCAGACAGTGCTTGTGTGAGAGGTTGGTTGAGCTTAAGTCCAGCCGGTACACCACTCAGCCACTGCAGGAGACGCTCAACACTCCCAGCCAACAACTGTTAAGGCAACAATCATCAGGACAATGTCGGCACAGACCCCCACAAAATGCTGTACCACTTCTGTTTCTATAATAACATATACGGCAAAATAAACTACGTCTGTTGTGAGGCTTACTGTATCTGTTATGATGCTTACTGTATCTGTTGTGAAGCTTACTGTATCTGTTATGATGCTTACTGTATCTGTTGTGAGGCCTCTCCTGGTCCCTCCCACCTACCATCAAAATATTAACCAACACCCACCCACTCACACCTGCTGATATATGTGGCCAAAGTATAGTCATTTTTTTGGTTTTTGGTTTTACATTCTTGTACACCATTTCAAAGGCCTCTAACCTAACCTGATCCTGGCATCTATCTGAAATTATTCCTTCATTATTAATAGCATGCTGTTTAATTAGTAATGACCTGACTCACAGAAAACTGAGATATGAATGATGTGGAAAGGGTTAGGTTAGGTGTGGAAAGGGATGGGATGGGATAGGAAAGGATATGATAGGATAAGATAGGTGTGGAAAGGGTTATTACTGAACAGAATTTGTGATATAGATATGATAAAAAGGTAAAAAAAAAAACAGAGAACGAAAAATGCTGGAAATAAACGAACCTTTGTCCAACTACAGAAATATGTATATATGTCATTTACAGAAGCATAGTGACTGATGATGCAAGCAACAGTGATTCCTGTCAAGATGTCCACAACAATCATGGTAAGCAGGCGGCCACTTAGTAAGGTCCTCTTCTGTTCTCTCACCTCTTCTTCTAACGTCTCTATCTGAGTGATCCGCAGAAGCAGCTGCTGCAGGGCGCTACTTGAATAATCGAATCTCTTAACTAACACTGAATGTAGACTTCCTAGAGCAATTTTTGGCAGCCACGATAAGACAAGGAATGATCTGATTATCAATAATAGTAATTTAGTCCAACTTTCTCTCGTCCTCGATACCCGTGTTTCATGGTCACGACTCTCTCGCTGGACGCAGTGTACAAAATACGGCACTATATCGTTTCCGTGGTCTTTCTCTTCCTCGTAGAGAAACTTTTTACCTACGAGCTCCGACTCGCTTATCTCCCGGGAGTCGTAAAGAACGAGGTTCACTTCACTCAGAGAAACATTTTTCTGGAGTATTGTGACAGACTGAAGCATCACATGAGGCTGTGTCTGCAGGTCTACCCACACACTCCTACTGCTACTGTGGCCGCCGCTTCTTTTCTCATTGTTGATGCGACCGATGGGTGAGGTGAGGTGCGACCCGGCACAGGTGATGACAACAACGTGAGATGCTCTCTCGTTGTTTCCACTCGCTGAAAAATAAATAAAATCTGTCTAATTTGGGGTAAATGTAAAGTACTATTGTATTGTACATTCATTTGATTATAAAACATTAATTCTAGTTAAGATGCAATACAATACTGTGTAGTATTCAAATTCAACTGAAAACATTAATAGAAATAAAATTTTTTATCACACTGAATTGACATGTGGCAAGAATCTTATGAGAGGAAGCTGAAGTGAAAGAGATGCTTTTAGTGATGTTCGAGTGTGTGAGTGTACAGTTTCAAGAGAAGTAATACCTGGATACAGTTATTTAGGGCAGCTATTCCTACTAAACTGAGAGTAAACTCTGTTATCCA
Source organism: Homarus americanus (assembly GCF_018991925.1). Taxonomy (NCBI): domain Eukaryota; kingdom Metazoa; phylum Arthropoda; class Malacostraca; order Decapoda; family Nephropidae; genus Homarus; species Homarus americanus. The sequence goes on from NW_024736650.1 coordinate 2,552,214, forward strand.
GTACTATATGAGACGCACCAACCTAATATAACTGACCAAAATAGTAATCCCCCATTTTATAAGTATCCTAGAACACAGAGAGATTATGGTGAGCATGGAACGAGGCACCACTGGCAAAGTTTACTGTTTACAGACCATCACTGCCTCACATGTTCTCTTAGATCCCCCACAGTGTCTCTGATGAAGTCAAGGAAGAGCGGCAGCAGTAGGATGGACTGTGTCATGCTCACGCTGCTACACAAACCTAACATACTTTACTTAAATGAGAGGTTACATCCAACCTTCTTTTATGGCTGAATACAACATTTGCTTATCTAGTAGTATCTATGATGGTTAATTTATTCATGATTTAGATAATTCAGGGTATATACAGTACTGTATTGTACTGTACAGTAGTCATAATACAGTAATGGATATTGTACTGTAGACATAATACCATATATATATATATATATATATATATATATATATATATATATATATATATATATATATATATATATATATATATATATATATATATATATATATATATATATATATATACTGTATAAGCAAATAAATCACTGTAAGTGCACATGATATGTTGAGAACCACAAAGGAAAAATAAAACACAGAGTGATGGTCTGTAAACAGTATCATCTTCTGTGACATTATTAATTAATTATTCCTCAAATTAACTAAATGACTGTTAGAGGCAGGGACAAAACATGTCATGAATGTTGCTACCATTAATGGAGATAACAAAAATAGCTTTTCTTTTGTAATACCAGACGGGTGGTGCAGTAGTCCCTGGTGTGATGATGAGGTTATGTCAGCGATGTCAGGTTAAGTTAGGTTATGTCAGCTTATGTTAAGTTAGGTTAGGTAGGGTTAGGTCACTGTAGTACCATGTTACACTCATGTAATTTAAAGTTTAAGAATTTTTATTTATATATAAATACTCGTATACTGTACCTGAGTATGTACAGCATATAAACATGGACTCACCAAAAGAAGAGATATAACAGCCACTCAAATAGCTGTTGTCTTCCGCCTCAAGCTGTATTGGTGCAACAACTGTCACTGTTGCAAAACCCAACATCTCATCTGAAACAAGACACATGTATTACAAGCCTGGGGTTAAGGTCTTCCACACATAAACTGACCTACTGTATGTCTGTACAACCTAACCTAACCAAACCGTCAAAGAACATCACACAATATTACCTTAAGACTCTACAACCTATATGAGTTAATAATCACATTAATTACTCTACCAGAAGTAAAATAAAATGATAAATACCTGAGGCCGAGTCCCACCTCAGCTGTTGTTTACCTCAGGGCCACGAGCCTAAAGTCTTTATTATATACAGGTAATATATATATGAGTTAATCTTACTTATTACTATAATTTTAAATATAATTAGCCAAAATGTTCCATATTATATTATACATTAATATGTGTATTTGGTTTAGGATGTTATAGAGAGGAGGTGTGAGTCACTCCTATACAGTACCTATAATGTATAACGGTGTTTTCTGTGTCTATAATGTTTTTTTTAATTATAATATTGATCATCTGGTGAGTAAGTATTAATACAAAACTACTTTGGCTTCTCTTCAGCTTCCACCACCAGAAATGTTTATACCTGTACTTCATTTTTGTCACCACACACATACAGTTCTTGTGAGCAATATTTCTCATTAACGTCATATTAACACTAATGGGAGCTTGAGGAACACATAAATCAATGGGTTAATTTTCTATATTCGCAATGGGTTAATTTTGTTATGCTTTCAATCGGTAATTTTCCAGGTTTTCAATGGGTTAATTTTCTATGTTTTCTAAGGGTTAATTTTCTGTTTTCATAAGGTAATTTTCCATGTTTTAAATGGGTTAATTTTCTATGTTTTCAATGAGTTAATTTTCTATGCTTTCAATTGGTTATTTTTTTCAATGGGTTAATTTTTAATGTTTTAATGAGCGCCTGAACTTGCCTAGCTTATACTACTACAGACGGGCAAGAGGGGACCTAATTGAGGTGTATAAGCATCTCAAGGGGCACTACTCAGTCGAGTGTCCTTTTATTTTTGTTATTTATTTATTGGGCACTCCCCTACATCCTTGTGTAAGGTGAAACGCAGAAGCGTTTACAGCGCCCAACAGGGAAGCATGCTAAGGTCATGCTTGCCTTTATGTCTCATGAGTTAAGGGCGTAGAAGCCTGAAGAGTCAGTGGTTTATGTCATCAAGTTATTGGAAGCTCCAACAACTTTCCCTGAATACGAATTCGCAACTTTCGACTTACAACAGGTACCTACTTTACTGCTAGGTGAACAGGGACTAATGGGGGCTAGGAAGTAAGTCCAAACAACTTCCACCGGCCCGGGAATCTAACCCGTGACATCTCGCTTGCGAGGCAAGAACGGTACCGCCTCTACCACCGATCCCCCGAGTGACCTTACTTGTAGTTGGCGGACGCTCGCCCCACAAGGGGTCACAGCTCAAGGTTAAAGAAGCCGCAAGTCCAGAAAACGGTGAGGGCAAACTTTTTCGGAGTGAGAGTTGTGAACTCTTAGAACAATCTGCCAGAGAGTGTTGTGACGGCACCGAGTGTGAGCTCTTTCAAGACCAGACTTGACCAACACTGGAGCAGGTTCAGGTACATTCAGGAGCCGGTGCATGCCCAGTACTTGCCAACAGTGTGTGACAGAGACGTGACCGACCGCCCAAGAGGCTAACGAGCCGATCAGTGGTGAAGAAGATAAAAGTAAAGTAAGTAATGGATTAATTTTCTATATTCTAATGGGTAGTATTTGCATTAATACATTTCAAATGGTTTTTATAGATTTATCGAAAACATAATGGAATATTAGGTAGGGGTTTATCAGCTGTCGATAATCTTAAAAATAGTACAGTATGATATATTTCAGGAGTGGTGAGAAGTAAGTACTGTAAATATGTGTAGTGCATGTATGTAATAATAATAATAATAAACAGTTTATCGAAAAAAAAACATGGCAGTCAAAAGGTTTCAAATATAGTTACTTAACTGGGGAATGGGTCAATAGATTTTCAAATAATATACTACAGGTAACAAGTGATACAAGTATGATATATAATAACAAGGTGGGGAGAAGGTCATACTATAGGGCATCTCAACATAGTGATAATGCAAAATAGATTGGTAGGGAGTGAACACACTGGTTGACGACGAGTTGTTGATAATTTTTACAATGGATGGGACTGGGCTGTTCTTATAGCAATCAGTACGTGCTCGTATGGGCTGGATGCGGTTGTGGTGTCGAGCAGCAACTCACAGATGACGGATCTCGGGTCGAAGTAGGAGCCGGTGTCGAGGATGATGCAGACTTCTCCCCTAATTTGTAGATGAAGTCGTGGTGATGATTAGAGAGAGCTGAGAGGGTCAGTGTGTTGAGCGCTTCTTGATGTGTGGAGTTGGATGGGGAGAGAATAAATTTGCCTGCCCTTTTCTCCACTTTTTCTAGGTATTTCCATTGTGTGGTATTTAGGGAGAAAGACCAGGCAGAGGAGGTATAGGTGAGTTTGAGAAGTATGAATGTTGAATAAACACTGAGAACCCCAGGCATGGAAACTCTCGGGGACTTGAGGCGATGGAGGAGGAGACGAAAACTGGAGGATTTGACAACTTCACTGACGTGTGTTTTCCAATTTAATTTGTTATCTATAGTGATGCCGAGGTGCTTGGTGGAGTCCACAACCTGGAGTGTGTTGAGGCCCAAAGTACTGAAGGTGGCCCAATTTTGGAGACTATTCAATATATTCTGGAGGGCGCTGTAGTCGGGAGCCGAGTTGTGTGTTTATATTCTTGAAAGCACATGTATAGTACAGTATAATGAGATGACTACAGTATAAGCAAGTTGTTTCCATTATCTTACCAACCACTGTATGTGTCACCGTACTTCCCAGACATAAATTGGATGTATTAATGCTGAATTTTACTCTTCTATACATTTCGATTCAGCATTATCTTATTCTCTTCACCTGTAGAGAAAAAACAAACACTTTTCTTCATCATCATCACAAACCAACACCCAAAGTCCTTAGGTACATGTTTGTGTGTTAGTAATGAGTTTGGAATCACACTAGACCTGTAGCAGAGTTTATGTACATCATCATGCAGACTAAACTTGAATTTAAAATTATATTCTTCAATTAAACTTGAGTCTTGATCAATTCAGTATGGAAGGTGTAACTCTGTACTCCAGTCTGGGTCTTGCTGCTTCACCCTTCACCTTTATTAATATTATGAAACTTGTGGCTGGTTAATACACGTCTCTTACTGTCCTACTTTCTCCTTCTTTCTCTTAAACCTAATAACATCTCTATTAATATCTCTCGACCTGTCAAGAGACCACGATGGCATGGCCAGTTTCTCCATGACAGTGAACGGGACGATATTGGACATCTCACTGGGGAAGAAAGACTGACATTAATGGTGTATACTCAAATAAATGTCCCAAATTGTAAGACACCTTAGAGTAAATAATTGATCCTTTAATTACAATTGATTAAATGCAGGAAGATGAGTCAACTACAGTTTTAACTATACACGTGGAGTACAAGCTGAGTCAACTACAGTTTTAACTATACACAAGATATTTTTATGACCAGAATGTTTGAGTGTTACAATATGGTTATTTTTTGGTGATGTTTTAGTAAAATCAAAAAACAAATCATCAAACATTACATGAAGCATAGCAGAGAGGAGTCACATGATCCATAGATGTGAGACTGAGAACACACACGCACACATACACAGACAAAACACACATACACACACATACACACACACAAACACATAAAACACAACAAAACTAATCCTTGGAGCAGACCTCATGTTGTTAGAATCATCCACCGTTTGTAGTCCCAAATAATATGTCCTTTCAAATTCAAGTTTTTTCCGACAGGTTACGTCAAAGGTGACTTTATTGCCGCTCTCGACCAGGATGTGAGCGTCCTCCAGGCTACTCTTTGTAACAGGAAGAACCGTGTCTAGTTGGTTGTGGGAAGACGGATTATCTGACAGGTCCTGCTTGTTTGAGCTCAATTGGAATATGTAATTCGACACTGCAAAGAAACAATGGGGGGGGGGGTGGTGGTTAAGGAGACTGTTATAGCCTACAGTGATGGTTGTAGTGACTGTTATAACCTACAGTGATGGTTGTAGTGACTGTTATAACCTACAGTGATGGTTGTAATGACTGTTATAACCTACAGTGATGGTTGTAGTGACTGTTATAACCTACAGTGATGGTTGTAGTGACTGTTATAACCTACAGTGATGGTTGTAGTGACTGTTATAACCTACAGTGATGGTTGTAGTGACTGTTATAACCTACATTGATGGTTGTAGTGACTGTTATAACCTACAGTGATGGTTGTAGTGACTGTTATAACCTACAGTTATGGTTGTAGTGACTCTAGCAACACAGTGTTCCTTGTGAGTGTTGATGCATCGTAATATATATCACACTCTGAGAACATACAACAAAGTGCTGTAGATCTGAGAGCCTCAACCTTGTGACAAGATGAGAGTGAGCTAGAGTCTGCCACTAGTCTCCCTGGATAGTGAGACTAGTAAGTTACATTGAAAACCTAACCTAACTTAGCCTAACCTAACCTAGCCTAGCCTAACCTAACCTAGCCTAGCCTAACCAACCCTAGCCTAGCCTAACCTGACCAAACCTGACCTAGTCTTAAGATGACAATGCAAATTTAATGAAGACTCTTCTATACCTGTTCCCTGGTTGAGGTCATCTCCGGGTGTACTCCAGGTGAGTGTGATGGTGGTGACAGGCTGAGTGTTGGTGTACAAAGTGATCGATATCACCTGTAAGTCCATCACCTCATCTGGTGGTAGGATATCTTCACCAGGGCCGGGCACCTCTGTCAACTATACAAAAACAATAATTAATATTATATAGTACTTGATGAAAGAGGTAAGGTATGAATGTGTTCGAGGTACTCCTAGTAACATAATGCAAGTAATGGCAGTTTTGAGATCATACAGTACACAAGTCCTTTTTAAAGTACAGTACTTAGTGTATTTTAATACAACTAACTTAGGTTTATGTACATACAGCAATGCCAGATTCAGGGGTGTACACTGTGCCTTGGCTGAACAGGACCCCCACATGTTCCTCCACCCACTACTTCTTGGATCCCCCCCCCACTACTTCTTGGGACCCCCACAACTTCTTGAACCCCCCCTTTTGATATTCCTGGATCCGCACCTGCATTGCTTACTGAGAGATTTAAGGCTATAATAAATTTCCCATATTCTAGGCCTAGGGTCATCAGTGTCTTTTTAGGGCATTTTACTGGTACTGTATAACACATTGGCTAAAATTAAGTAGTGTGGGGTTAAGGGCCCCCCACATCAGAGGCCCCGGGGACACAGTTCACTAGATGGTGGCCCAAGAGTTTTGCTAATACAGATCTGTAGAGTATAAATGATATTCATGATATAATAACCAAGAGTGAGAGAGAAACACGTGAGATTACAACATCAAAAAACTTTGCTAACAAAACACCAACACCTGAGAAAAACTGGAAGAGTTACCTTAATGACACCACCTGTTGCTTTCCTTCTGAAGGCCCCAGTAGGTGAGGTGGTGGAGGGGTCGAACGGCATGTTGGTACCACAACAAAGATCTAAGCTAGGACCTGTAACACACCCCACAACACTATAACACACTCCACAACACTATAACACACCCCACAACACTATAACACACTCCACAACACTATAACACACTTCACAACACTATAACACACTTCACAACACTATAACACACCCCATAACACTATAACACACACAACACTATAACACACTCCACAACACTATAACACACCCACAACACTATAACACACCTCCACAACACTATAACACACCCCACAACACTATAACACACCCCACAACACTATAACACACCCCACAACACTATAACACACTCCACAACACTATAACACACCCCACAACACTATAACACACTCCACAACACTATAACACACTCCACAACACTATAACACACCCCATAACACTATAACACATTCGGCATATTAAAATATATTACACCAGATCACCTGCAGAATCTCCTCCCCAGCTTATTTCACCTAAAGATTAACGACTCTAACAGTATTTGAGGGGATGCTTATATAAATGTGGGTTACATACATTAGGTTTATATAATTACATCACCCAGGGTAACTTTCCTGTGAGCCGTGAGTCGTCATCAAGTGGACATATGACAGTGTATTCCCGTTGTTCTCTCACACCTTGATAGCAGAGTCATCAATTTAGTAGACGGCTATCGCTAGTTAACTCCCGTCTCTGAGCCACTGAGACGTGTGCTCTAAGCAGCCGGACATGCTCAAGCTTCGTCCATCATTAGCGCTCACAGCTCATAGTGTTAATTATGGTGATATCCCATTTTTTTTGTAATAGTTTATTTTCTTAATAAATGGAGAAAAGACCATATGGGTTTGAAAACTTAACCCATAAATATTTATGAATGTTACTTCCAGGTCACCTCTAATTAGTGATTCCACAGGTAGCCAGAACTACAACAACATAATCTGGGGTGGAGATTCATCTGGTGATTTAATTTTTTCAATAAAGTTACGTACATTATATAGCAAGTGTAATGAAAATTAGAAAATGTAGGTAAATTATCACACTAAGAACTATAAGCTGGTGGATTGAGGGGTAACAAATATTGCTCCCTGGCTTAGGTTTAGGGGAACATAATTACAGTACCTCCAGAGACATAAATAATCATCATATTATAACATCTATGACAAGGCTGGTAGAGTGTGTCAGGTGTTTCCTTACCAAGTGGACCTTCACGAGTGTTACGTCGCTTACGGGTGTTGCTCACAGGTTGCCCGGGCACCACAGTATCCTCAGTGCTGTCCACCTGCAGTACATTAACAAATAAAGGTTCATCAATACTGTACTGTACTGTACCTTACTTATTATGTACGTCACACCACTCAGTCTCGCCCAGCAATATGACATTCAGTTTTGTGATTGGATAATGTAGCAGTATCCTATATAAAAGCCAATTTTAGTCAATCTATTGAACTTCATTAATTTATCTGTTTTCTAATTGATCATCACGAACCGATTATTATAACAGACTCACAAAATGTCATCGAGTTTATCCCCAGTTACAGTACATACAAGGCCTGATTATTATTGGCCACGATCACCTCAACAGCTTACTCACCTAAAGATTATCCAACCTTACATTATTTGGGGAGATTAGGTTCGGGTAGTTAATTTGTAGGTAAAATAACCAAATATAATGGATAATTAGATACATATCTGAACCCTTCTTTAGGATATCAAAATCTCAATCAAACTTTGCTTATGATTATCTTATATTCAATATTAGTCTGAAGGATAGTATAAAGTAAGAAAAGTCGGGCCCTTACACAGTAAACTCTTTCTTTTATCACTTTATTATCACCTTCACACTGGCTTCTGAGGACACAACTACACTGAGAGTCATCAATGGTGTAAAACTTATCTACTTCACAGGGAGCAAGACTTACTTCACAGTCTAAGGAGTAGCGACCAGTGCTGGGGAATTTAGTCAAGTAACTGCTGTAGATACCGTCGTTCTCCATGGTGTCGGGTGTCTGTCCAGTATCCTTGAGGTCATATATATCAGGGGGGGTGTTGTCAGGTCCCGTCACTATTCCCCTTAACAGATGTAACCATTATTAGACTACACACATGACTATTAGACTACACACATGACTATTATTAGACTACACACATGACCATTATTAGACTACGCACATGACCATTATTAGAATTACACACATGACTATTATTAGACTACACACATGACTATTAGACTACACACATGACCATTACAGTCTTAGGCTATGTCACTATGTGTTACTGTTGAGTTAAGTTGTCCTGTTGGTAGTAAAGGCTCTGTGCACTTGGAAATAACTGGTTATGGAAAGTGATCCCCTAGCCTAACCTAACCTAACCAAAACTAAGCTAACTTAAACCAAACCTAACCAAAACCTATCCTACCATAGCCAAACATGATGGGATAGTTGGAAACAAGTTATAACAGATGTCTTACTTGACCGCAGCCCATAGGACGGGATTCTCCCTTTGAGTTACTTTACAGTAGATTCGTATGCGGATTTCTCGTTTACTCCTTCCAACACTTCCATTAGTACTCTGGAAGCAAACACAACAAACTCTGAAAATTTAATGTACATTATACAGTCTAGCATTTTCCTGTCTTTTATATATAGATGTAATTAGTCATCACCATGAACACAGCCATTTGTCATCTGTGGTAAATGAGAACATGATTTTTATTGCAGGGAGAATTATCTTACCCAGGTCTCGGTAATAATGGGCATTGTAGCTGTGTCCCGCGTCTGGCTGGTGGCAAAAGCCTTAACCCAGTTTGATGAGCTTCCAGTCAGTGCAACACTCCATTTCCATACTCCTATCTAATTAGTGGTACAAAGATGAAAAAAAATAATTACCAGGTGAACTGCTTTGTTTATGCTGATATATATCACAGATTTATTGCTTTAACCAACCATATCAACTATTGTACAGTTACCAACTACATTATAATGGTTGCCCCTCATGTAACGAGGAAGGCCGGCCCAAGGGCCACCTAGGCGTGAATTTGTTTAAGGTGTAGAAGCTGTCGCCAACACAACAACCACACCTAGTCATTATATATCATATTTGTATCACTTACGTTACTTGTATATTATTTGTAAATCAAGAGACCCATTCCCCCATTATGCAACTGTATTTTTTCAACCTTCAGGATGCCATGGTCCTTCAATAAACCCTTAATTATTATTATTATTATTATTATTATTATTATTATTACACAAACACACCGTTCACTTACCTTTGCCATAGGGAAAGAGATGGTCCACATTGAGGCCTGACTGTTAAAATCGTTGATATTAGTTTCTATGCCATCTGGGTCTCTTATCTTGGGTGATCCATCTACATGATCCACATTGTCTGTCTCCAGGTGGAAGATCAGGTTCTTCCCAATACTTTTGTCAACTATGAAAGAATCTTTCACTTCCAATTTCTCGGTGTTAATTTTGAGGGAGTCATAGAACTGAAATATTTATGCCATTATGTAAACCAGCTGCCAGAGAGTTGTCCCGGCCTCAGAAGTCTCACTAACAATCTTCATCAAAAGTTTTACAATTAGCAAGTATGTTAATTATATCATTCTGTAATACAGTATAAAGTTTTACATAGAAGTATTATTTTATTCTGTACCATCAGAATACTGTAACTATATTGCATAATAGAAAGAAAACACTGTTGCCATTCCAGCATCAGTACTTATATTATGCATTTAATTTTTTTACACTGTGCCCCTACAGACCTTGGCAATGCTGAATGTCTTGCCAGTTTAGCATATCTCTGGCTCCCTAGAATGTCACCACTTCTTATTCTACAAACTAAGTTTTGTCCAGTATGGTGTAGGAAGAAAATATCAATTAAATGTAATGAATATATCAGCCCATTCATAGGGAGGTACTGTGCATTGGCTCTACACCACCTGAGAAACACAGGCAGGAGAGAAGTGAGAAGAAACATCGCCATACCATGATAACATTAGTCTATGTTTAATAATAATAATATGATAACTATTATATTTATTATAAAGAGACAATACTGTGGGTAATAGTCTCTCCAGGGTTACCCAGGTGGAACTCAAGGGACAATACTGTGGGTAATAGTCTCTCCAGGGTTACCCAGGTGGAACTCAAGGGACAATACTGTGGGTAATAGTCTCTCCAGGGTTACCCAGGTGGAACTCAAGGGTGATCAGAGGTGCATGTGTGGACTGTACTGAATGTGAAGACAGTATAGCACTGTACTGTACTGTACTATACTCCATTTCTTGTTATAAAAGAAATAAGACATGTAAGGTGGTGTGTGTGTGTGTGTGTGTGTGTGTGTGTGTGTGTGTGTGTGTGTGTCTAAGGGGCTTCACCAGGACTGTATTGCACCTTTATAATGGAAGTTTATGGGTAAATGTGCTCAGATTTATGAAACGTTTTTCATTAATGGAACCCTTTCATAAATTGGAGAATGCCTGTATTAAATATAAGAGAATCATCTGTACCTGGTATTATAAAACACTAGACACATAGAGTACTGTATAAACACTTACTTCAAAGCGAGTGAACTGTGCAGCCTTGGCTGGGAAGCGGGTGAGTGTGGACACAAGGGCCTTATCCAACATATTGATTTGATCATCGTCCCTAACAGTTAGTGCCTTGCCCCCTGTTTCAGTTGCCAGTTTCTCAATTTTGTCGTCAGCAGACTTCCTGTACAGTACAGTCAGCTTTATCAACATGCAATTAATTTTCACTGTAAGGAAAACTTTATCACGTTTCTTCTGGTATTAATTAAGTAAACTTTTTCCTTTACTGATAAATGTTTTTGTGCCACATTTTGGGGAAAGCATGCAAGTGAGGCAACAATGAGGCCCATAGTTTAACATTTGTCATCATTACCATGATCCCCATCGTTACAACCATTTTCCATGCTTATGTGGGTTAGCCATTATTATTTGATGGCCGCTGTTGGACAAAACCAACAGGCTTATTGAAGCAAAGTTTTACGGCTGGAACCCCGTCCTACCACCAACCCACGGCTGGAACCCCGTCCTACCACCAACCCACGGCTGGAACCCCGTCCTACCACCAACCCACGGCTGGAACCCGTCCTACCACCAACCCACGGCTGGAACCCCGTCCTACCACCAACCCACGGCTGGAACCCCGTCCTACCACCAACCCACGGCTGGAACCCCGTCCTACCACCAACCCACGGCTGGAACCCGTCCTACCACCAACCCACGGCTGGAACCCCGTCCTACCACCAACCCACGGCTGGAACCCCGTCCTACCACCAACCCACGGCTGGAACCCGTCCTACCACCAACCCACAAGGTGGAAACAGCTTATAAGCTATGATGAATGTTAACACGACTCACTTGTATAAATCCACATCATCTACACCGCTTTAAGGCCATTGTCCAAGCTGGCTGAGTTAGCCTGGTGACATGGCATGCAGGTCTCCATCAGGTAAATTATAGATTGTAAATTACTTATAACTTGTTGGAGTGTGAAATTAACAATACATTAAAACCACTTTGTAAGAGAATATACATGATAACAATCCAACAGATCCAAGTTGTGTTATGTTCTGTATATACCGGGGAACAAGAGAGCAAAATACTCCCTCAAAAATAAACTGGGAAAATAATTCCTATTGAATACATCTGAGAGACCCACCACACAGGTCATGACAACCACAACACTTACCCACACACAGAGTCATGTTCCCTCTACCACACCTGATGACAAGGTTGCCACTGTAAGTCAACTCTGTCTCAGTAAACTCCAAACTTCCATAATTCTGGACGATGATGACAGTGAATGCTGCCTACTGACCTCCATTGAAGATTGTGATGCCCAAACAAACCAGATTTGGTTGAAATCTATCGCTGTGTCCTCAGGTTAAGAATTTCTAAATGTACGGATACAAATAATTAATTTCTATGTCTGCCTCTCGGGACGGCGGGGGACAGTAAACTAGAGAAGAAACAACTTAACTCACCCTAAGGCCACTGTCATGATGCACACGTTGGCCTGAATCATATCCTGCCAAACTTCATTAATCAAGGGGGAGGTGTTCTCTTCTCCATCAGTGATGAGGAAAATGTGCTTATTTCTCTGATTCTTCAGCACCTGTTCAGAGGCAAGAAACAGCAAAAGTTAGATACCACAGTACTCTTTTTATTTATCTAGTTGTCAAACAGTTAATGTTAGTTTAATTCTTTAAAAAAAAATACAAAATGGCGACCCACAGTCTACAGCAAACACCAGAGTTATTTTACAACTTTGAACATCAAAAGAAACCTTCTCTCCCACACTCCTTTCCTCAACACCTAATCTGTCTCCTTTAAGTCAAAGCCTAACACTTTCTCTTCCTCTGTCATTGCTATTCACCCCACTCAGTACTGTACTGTAAAGCACTTTCTCAACATTTTGTCCAAGGATAGAACATGAAAAAGATTTTACTTACTTATCCTCTTAATCACTCTTTAGCTTACAAAATTTTCAGGCATATATGGGCTCCTGAATATACCTGAACATGTGCCAGAGTTGGTGCCACCACAACATTCTCTCAGACGTTATTTAAAAAACAAACAACTGCTACTCCAAAAAGTTAGCTCTGACAATTTACTGTAATTATGACTTCTTTAACTTGAGTCCGTAACCCCTAGTGGGACGGGCCTCCTCCAGTTCCAGATTTAAACACATGACTGAGTTCTGTAATGTCCTTTGAGGTACTTATAACTTCTATTAAATCACCCAGCCTGTACTATACTATACTATACTATACTATACTATACTATACTATACTATACTGTACTGTACTATACTATACTATAAATTAGCATGTTCAAGATGTTCGACAGTCTCTCTTGGTAAGTGAGTGTATGAGGGCCAGCACCAGTGTGGTGGCCCTCATTTGGACTTTCTCAATTACTTGGCAGTCTTTCATGTAACTTAGAACCCAAACATGGACCATCTAAGTAACGGTATGTGCAGAACCTTTGTGTAAGGCCACCAGGTTATTAGCAAGATTCACCTTCTCATAATCATCTGGGATCTTCAGTTTCAAGTTCCTTTATTGACTTTTCATTTTCTTGTCATATTTACCTCGGTGTTTAGGCAGACAATTTATAGCCAGGTTATCAAGAGTATCACTAACTATCTCCACTAACTCCTTCACTACAGGGACGTCCGTTTGGCTAACACCAGATGGTGTGGTGTGATCACATCCTGAATTTTTTAGACTGATTTGTGTAACTTCTTGTATTTTAAATTCAAACTACATTCCCAATTTTTGTCAGTACAGGTAATGTACTGTATTGTACTGTAGGTAGAAAACAATTTGAGAGCCTCACCATAACTGGTGATTATTAGTATGTTGGTTGGTGTCTCTCCAAACCCTGGGAGTGAGTGGAGACTCGTATCACACACTAGTTATGTTCTTTACACTTTGAATAACAGAATGCTACATTTTGCATCATTAAAACATCTCATGTTTTACAGGGGACTCAATAATGTATTATTTCACCTTTTATCAGCTTAGTAGCCATTCGGAAACAGAGTAGCTAGAGGAAACCTTTAGTTTGATAGTGAGGGTCATCCTAGATAACAGTCTTCTCACAACTGAACCAGAACAGGTACTGAACCCAGGATAATGTTGTGAGACAAGCTGCCACCAACACCTCCCCCAATCTGGCCTTCAAGGGTGTTGATGGTACAGAATTCCTCTACAGAGATGACAGTGTAATATCATCTACCTCAAGGGCCTTCTTGAGGCCAGAGCCAATACTGGTGCCTCCACTAGGGGTGGTGTCGACCAGGGCCACCAGGTTTTTTCTTGAATTCTCGTCCGTGACCTTGGCAAGGTCAGCTAACACTGTGGCTGTACTCCTATGGGGGAAGAACCAACATTTATAATCTGTCTTTCACTGAGTAACTGATATGTAAATATTTTGTGGAATTAAACTATATTTCATAATAAGAATCCCCCTCTAATTCTCTCTCTCTCTGGAACTGACTGAACTTGCATCTTGTAAGGATTGTTGTAATTTCTATGATATTAAAAATTTTCTTGACTTAATTTTTTATGGTTTTAGTTACACTAATGGCGGTCTCCACCGTAGAAGCGCTGGGCAAACCTGTAAGTGAGGACAGTGGTCTGTGCACCACTTTATCTTGATCCAGTCTTTCACAACTTCACACTTCTCTACAGTATCTTCTCTACAACGTGAATGATCAAGGAACATTCCAACCTAACTACCTTTCCCAAAAATGAAGACAAAAGAACATTTACTACAGTTTTGGCAATATTTTGAAGTAGTCAATGTCTCTCCTTAGGTATAGTGAGATCCGAAAACTAACATAATTTATGAATTAACTTCATATATATAAACGTAAAATACATACCCAAATTTTATAAGAGACACGGAGCTGTTAGCAGGCAACTTATGCAGCAAGAATGCCTTCACTCTTGTTTGAAGGTTCTTATAACGATTGTTAGTTGTCATGCTGGATGAGACGTCCATGACGATAGCAAAGCTGGGGTCCACCTCCTGAACCACTATGACTTGTGTGTCATCTATGGGAGTTGTACGTATAGGGTTCCTGTTAACACACATAATACAACAGTTAATGTAAGGTAAATGTGGGTTCCTCTGTTAACGTCACCATCTCTGACCAGCCCTCACATTCTTATGCTGTACAGTACTAGTAACTTCAGCCTGTTGTGGTAACAGGATGTCCAATATATTGTGGTTTTCAGCAATTTCTTCCTTTAATTCCCTATAGAGTAGTTCAACATAGAAAACTAACAAGAGACTTACTGGTTGTCACGGAAGTCACTGTGTTTCAGCATCACATCCCACACAGACATTTTACAGAACTTATTTTGCTTGTTGGGAGCATCATATCGGTGTGTATTTGCGTCGCAGAACTCTACAATCTGCTGGACAAAAAATTACTTATATTAAGTCAGCACTGTGCCAATCATTAATGGCACTAATGTATAACAACAAATACAAAAAACTGGAGTGCCGATCAAACATGGCATTGATGCAAGACAAATATTGACTAGAAACCAACATACAATGCCTGACAGTGTCCCATTTGGAATATATCAAAATGGAGGATTGAACCAGAAATCCCATTTCATAGCTCAGCTCAGTACACAGTACAGTATTGAGTGAGATTCATTAATTGTGTGGGTTGTGACCTCAAGTAACCCTTGACCTTAGTGGCCAGGAACTAACCTGTGTCCCCACTGAAACTGTTCTTCTGAAAAATGGGAATTAGAAGCACAGTATTATAGAAGGTTTTCGAGTCATGAAGGCAGAGCACCACACACGCACCTCGTCCACATCAGGTTGCAAGCATTTAATATTCCTGTTGCTAATCTGCTGAGTTCAAGGCACTTCCTGCTGCATTCTAGGATCTGAGTTGGTTAGTGTTAGACTCTGCCAGTGTTAGTGTGTCTCAGAGCTCACAGAGGACGTCACACCAACAACAGGATACAGACATCATTAGATCCCGAGTCTCACAGTTGTTATTCTGGACACTGACGGACCTCTACCCACAGCTCTTAGGGTAAACAATATAATTTTCGCCCCTAGGAATAGTTGATCTTTATACTAAATAAATATCTAATATTTTTTTATAAGCCACTATTGCACAGATTAGTTATGCTTGCTGATAAACTAGAAGATTCCTCACACCTAGAATGATCTACAATCTGATTCTAAATAAAAAATATATGAAGTGTTTCAAGTCACATAAAAATTGTAAAATGAATCTCTATGGGAATCTCTGAAACATTAAACTTGGAAAATTGAAGCCGATCTTAAATAATCCACATAAGATGACTGCAAAAACCAGGACAAGCACAGGAAACCAATTCTCTTCCAACTCTGACACACGAATGGTTATGTGAGGATCGGAGTCTTGGTAAACTTGATCACACGAATGGTTATGTGAGGATCGGAGGCTTGGTAAACTTGATCACACGAATGGTTATGTGATGATCGGAGGCTTGGTAAACTTGATCACACGAATGGTTATGTGATGATCGGAGGCTTGGTAAACTTGATCACACGAATGGTTATGTGATGATCGGAGCTTGGTAAACTTGATCACACGAATGGTTGTGATGATCGGAGTCTTGGTAAACTTGATCACACGAATGTTATGTGATGATCGGAGGCTTGGTAAACTTGATCACACGAATGGTTATGTGATGATCGGAGTCTTGGTAAACTTGATCACACGAATGGTTATGTGATGATCGGAGTCTTGGTAAACTTGATCACACGAATGGTTATGTGATGATCGGAGTCTTGGTAAACTTGATCACACGAATGGTTATGTGATGATCGGAGGCTTGGTAAACTTGATCACACGAATGGTTATGTGATGATCGGAGGCTTGGTAAACTTGATCACACGAATGGTTATGTGATGATCGGAGTCTTGGTAAACTTGAGGTGGTTATACGAGGCCCAGGTGTGACCAGACATCCATGCAATTAAAATATTTGGATGAAGGCAACAAAATTTATACTTAGGATGAAAACCTTGGTTTATGTGGACTGCCTGATAACCCAGACAGTGGTGTACAATACCACAGGTAAACGACCCAGGTGATATAATCATCTTGACGAAGCTGTTGACCACTAGAGCCACAGGAGCAGTTTTAAACAAGTAAAAGCTAAAAGCACAAAACCATGAATGTTGGATATGTAAACTGTCTACTGAGGAGGATCCCATGACGAGCCAGGTATAGTAATGACCCAGGTACACTACCACTAATGATGAAGTCACCAGGTATAGTGATGACTCAGGTACACTACCACTAATGATGAAGTCACCAGGTATAGTAATGACCCAGGTACACTACCACTAATGATGAAGTCACCAGGTATAGTGATGACTCAGGTACACTACCACTAATGATGAAGTCACCAGGTACAGTGATGACCCAGGTACACTACCACTAATGATGAAGTCACCAGGTACAGTGATGACCCAGGTACACTACCACTAATGATGAAGTCACCAGGTATAGTGATGACCTAGGTACACTACCACTAATGATGAAGTCACCAGGTACAGTGATGACCCAGGTACACTACCACTAATGATGAAGTCACCAGGTACAGTGATGACCCAGGTACACTACCACTAATGATGAAGTCACCAGGTACAGTAATGACCCAGGTACACTACCACTAATGATGAAGTCACCAGGTACAGTGATGACCCAGGTACACTACCACTAATGATGAAGTCACCAGGTACAGTGATGACCCAGGTACACTACCACTAATGATGAAGTCACCAGGTACAGTGATGACCCAGGTACTCACACTGACACTCTTAACGAAGGGGTACGACATAATGGAAGTACTGGCAGTCTGGATGTTAGAAGGATAGAATCTACAGTCATCAGTGGATGTCTTGTCCTCCAAACACCAGTCCTCAACATCTTCACCCTCGAGTCTTGGCTTTAATGTCCTGAAATAAACCATGAAAAAATATGTACCACTGTAGTAAATAATAAGTGTAGGTCTGGTCACAAATTTAATCCTGAAAAAAAAACCCAGTAAATAATATCATGAGTAAAAACTAAATAAAGGTTAATGTAATGTAATGAAAAAAATAATTGAACAAACATTAAAGTATAAGATTTATAAATTTATAATTTTTGACTGAAAATACAATAACCCCGTCATTTGTACCGTAACTTGACAACAACACTGACTTCCGAGAACTGTGTGTCTTAAATACGAGTGTGTGTGTGTGTGTTTGAACACAGGGTGGTGAAATGCATCTTGTGTGGCAGCATTATGTTAGTGTTAAGGTGCAAGCACTGCTTGCTCCCTCTCGCTTTCAGCTACCACCGCTGGCCTAAGACTTCTCCTGCTATAGCGCGTTTTATAGCTATAGTTTATCAAGCAGTGGTTCTCCCCACCCTGCTATATGGCAGCGAGACATGGGTCACATACAGGAGGCATATCTAGGGACCTGAAAACTTTCACCAACGTAGTCTACGTTCCATCCTCCGAGTTTGCTGGGGAGACAAGAAAACAAATGGCAGTATTCTTGCTGATACCAACTGTAGAAGCATCAAGACTACCATTATCCATGAACAACTGCGCTGGACTGGCCATGCTACCCGTAGGGTGACAGAAGACTGCCAAAGTAGCTACTTTACAGTCACCTAACGAATAGTAAACGTAACGCTGGCGGGCAACTGGAAAGGTATAAGGATAATCTTAAGACAAACCTGAAAAGTGCCAACTCGACCCCCTCACCAGGGAGACGATTACTCCACACTGTAACGCTTGGAGGAGCACCACACAAGAAGGTGTCAATACTTTCGAGTTAGCTCGACTGCATAACGAGGCAGACAAGCGCCAACGCCGGAAAGACGTTGCTGCCACCCTTCCCGCACTAGATGTAGCCCACCAAATGTGCAAAATCTGTGATCGACCCTGCCGGTCCCGTATCGGCCTCTTTTGTCACCTCAGAACTCACCAATATACTGTACAGTAGGTGGCATCTCTAATAACTCATATCATTGTATCATAGCTGGATGATCATCATACTCGATTCCGAGCAGCAGGAGCAGAGATCTTATGTTAGCTGAGACATACAACATGATACTGTACAGAGATCTTATGTTAGCTGAGACATACAACATGATACTGTACAGAGATCTTATGTTAGCTGAGACATACAACATGATACTGTACAGAGATCTTATGTTAGCTGAGACATACAACATGATACTGTACAGAGATCTTATGTTAGCTGAGACATACAACATGATACTGTACAGAGATCTTATGTTAGCTGAGACATACAACATGATACTGTACAGAGATCTTATGTTAGCTGAGACATACAACATGATACTGTACAGAGATCTTATGTTAGCTGAGACACACAACATGATACTGTACAGAGATCTTATGTTAGCTGAGACACACAACATGATACTGTACAGAGATCTTATGTTAGCTGAGACACACACATGATATTGTACAGAGATCTTATGTTAGCTGAGACACACAACATGATACTGTACAGAGATCTTATGTTAGCTGAGACACACAACATGATACTGTACAGAGATCTTATGTTAGCTGAGACACACAACATGATACTGTACAGAGATCTTATGTTAGCTGAGACATACAACATGATACTGTACAGAGATCTTATATTAGCTGAGACACACAACATGATACTGTACAGAGATCTTATGTTAGCTGAGACACACAACATGATACTGTACAGAGATCTTATGTTAGCTGAGACACACAACATGATACTGTACAGAGATCTTATGTTAGCTGAGACACACAACATGATACTGTACAGAGATCTTATGTTAGCTGAGACATACAATATGATACTGTACAAGAGCAGTAAAACTATTTAATACCAATAGCCAATAAAACAATGCTTTTTTTCCGTCAACCATAACACAATTTGGGATTTAGTTCAGCACACTAAGTACTACTTACCTTTCTTCACCTTTGAGAGCTTCATTAGCACAGTAGTTTGGAAGGGTGGTGTCAGTTTCCCCTTTGTTATTATTTGTCTTCGGTTCATAGAAGAAACGAAATTCTGGACTGGTTTGACTGGGAAATCCAAATTCGTCAAACACTCCCCAACGTAACTTAGCCCACAGAGGCACCAGGGACTTACCTGTCAGGGAATTCACTATGTGAGATTTGAGGATCTTTATTGCCTACTGTATAAAATATCAGTTCTTCAAAACACAAAGTGGATTGGAACTGTCAGACAAATTTGGCTGCATTAGTAATTGTTAGATACCTACATGTGATTAGAACATCTACTCATATGTTGTATTATACTGAACTATTTTTTTTGCTATAGCTAAACTAGTACAGGCAAACCTCGATAAATGATGGGGTTAAGTTCCTGAAAACCCATCGCTAAGTGAAATATTGTAGATAGGAAGCATTATAACAAGGGGGTCAATGGGAGAGTTTACTATATGTTAGTCCAGTATTCAAATAGACTGATCACCACTATATGGATAATTACAGGCCTGTGAGTAAATTGACCTGCATAGTGTGTAATAATCTAGAGAGCATCGTATGTGATGCCATCTCGATGGATCAACCTTGAGAAGGAAAGCCATCATACAAACTGTTCATGTATGGACTCTCCTGCAGGAAGTAATGGAGGTATGGTCACAAATCCTACAACGTGGTGGCAATATTGACGTTATATTTATTAAATATCCCAGGCATTTGTCTTGTATCTCATACAACGAGCCGATCAATGGTGAAGAGGATAAAAGTAAAAGTAAAAAGTAAGACTGAAAATCAAATTGAATTGATACAAGATAAAGGAAAATGCCCTATCACAGATCTGTGACTTTCCTTATGATTATAAACAATGCAGAGTGAACAATAGTCATGTGTGCCTGTGACAAGCAGTGTTCTTAGACCACTGTTGTGTCTCTTGAGAAATGTTGGGTGACAGTGCTAAGTTATTCAGGAAAAAATAAGTTCTACTTGAAGATCTGTATGAACTTCAAGAACAGCCCACAGCATGGCTTCTTAGAGATAACTCAGACAAGTTATTAGATAAACCCCACCATAAATCTCACTTCTTGGGATGGATATTGTCTGGATACAGAACAAGTTTTTTGGTACAGAATACTACAATACATCACCTCTCTAAAATACTGTACAGTAGTCAGTTTACAAGGATGGTAAACTAATACTGTATCATATGATCAATTATATAATTATTATTGATTGTTATGAAAGAAAGAGTTTAGTAAGAGACTACAGTACAGTTAACTCGTGCCTGACCTGGATGGTCCCAGTGGCCAGTAGTATAGTTGCTAGTAGTAAGGTACTCCGGGGTGAGGTGGATGAAGGTTCCAGCTTTTTCACAGCCCTCTGGCTGCTCTGTGTATGGTTGGTTTCCATAAGCAAAGTTCTGATGTTTGACCTGAATCTCGCTGTCCTGTGTTGAAGACAAAAAATAAATATAATGTACTGTGCTGCAGTTATATTGGTTTCTGAAAACAAAAAAACATAGAGTATAATCAAGATTTTATCTGGCTTGTCAATACCAAACCCTCAAGAATGTTTCCTCTCATACCTACCCAACTATGGTTTCATACTGTTAATGTAGACAATAAGACAACAACATGAGCTTCTATTACAGTACTCATATTAGTAATGATTAAACATTTTGCAAACTATTGCCACTGAAAAAAAATGTCTGAAGAAAAATATAAAAGTATCTGTTGCAACATGAAATATAATGTTCACCTTACTTTGAATCTTTCTGTGGTGGCAGTCTGGTTGAAGGGTGTATTGGTCCAGGACTGTGGTATTAGTATTTTCACTCGTCTAAAGAATGCCCTTCTGCGAGTTGCTGTAAATAAATGTCCTGAGGCTTCAATCAGCATTTTCTGAAATAAAATTTACACTATTTAATATAAACATTATTTTTTACTTTTTTTACGGGGAATAGCCCACCCGGGCACAGATCATCGACCCAAAACGGGGCGAAAAAATAAGAGGTTACCGGTATATTAATCTACACCACGAAGATGCCGGAAAACCAGCTTTTTAAAGTGAGACAGATGTATGAGTATGGAAACACAGAAGAAGGCAGACCATTCCACAGTTTGGTTGTGTGAGGAAAGAAGGATGTACAATAACGGGTTATTCTAGTGTGACCGACATCCACAGAGAAATGGTGGGCACCGCAGGCAAGACGAGTGTTACGAGCCCACGGCCTGGCCGGCGGTACACGGGATGCCAAATCCACCGAACATTGCCCGTTAAAGTACCTGTAAAAGAGAGAGAGTGAGGCAAA
Source organism: Homarus americanus (assembly GCF_018991925.1). Taxonomy (NCBI): domain Eukaryota; kingdom Metazoa; phylum Arthropoda; class Malacostraca; order Decapoda; family Nephropidae; genus Homarus; species Homarus americanus. The sequence goes on from NW_024736650.1 coordinate 2,574,766, forward strand.
TTGCGGCGAAGAGAAAGGGAAGAGAGATTATCAACTAAAGGAGGAGAGTTAATAAGACGAAATGCCTTTGATTCCACCCTATCTAAGAGATGGACAGAAGAAGAGCCACCCCAGATATGAGAGCAGTACTCCAAGTTAGGACGAATGAATCCCTTATGTACTTGAAGCAACTGCTCAGGAGTGAAGTAGATACGGCATCTGTACAGCATTCCCAGCTTTCAGGAGGCAGCTTTAGCAATGTTGAGGATGTGTGGCTTCCATGACATATTAGAGGAAATGGTGAGGCCTAGCATATCTATTTTAGAATTTGGCAGAATGATAGCGTCATAATATATCCCGGGGGTGATAACATATCCCGGGGGTGATAATATATCCCGGGGGTGATAATATATCCCGGGTGCCATAATATATCCCGGGTGCCATAATATATCCCGGGGGTCATATTATATCCCGGGGTCATAATATATCCCGGGGGTGATAATATATCCCGGGTGCCATAATATATCCCGGGTGCCATAATATATCCCGGGGGTCATATTATATCCCGGGGTCATAATATATCCCGGGGGTGATAATATCCGGGGGTGATAATATATCCCGGGTGCATAATATCGGGTGCCGCAAGACCTATCGGGGTCATATCTATATCCGGGGAGTCATGTATCCAGGGGGTCATAATATATCCAGGGGTCATAATATATCCCGGGGGTCATAATATATCAGGTGCCATAATATATATCGGGGTCATATTATATCCCAGGGGTAATATCGGGGGTGATAATATATCCCGGGTGCGCATAATATATCGGGTGCCATAATATATCCCGGGTGCCATAATATATCGGGTGCCATAATGCATATCGGGTGCCCTTATTTATATCCCGGGGGTCATATTATTATATCGGGGTCATAATATATCCCGGGGGTCATATTATTATATCGAGGGTCTGTCTCATCGGGTGCCACCATATATCGGGTGCCATAATATATCGGGGTCATATTATATCAGGGGGTCATAATATATCGGGGTCATAATATATCCGGTCATAATATATCAGGGGTCATATTATTATGTCAGGGGTCTATCTCCCGGGGGTGATAATATATCCGGTGCCTGTATATCGGGTACTTATAATATCGGGTGCCATAACTATCGGGGTCATATTATATCCCGGGGAATTACTTAATATATCGAAGTCTAATATATCGGGGTGTAATATATCAGGGGTCATAATATATCGGGGGTCATAATATATCGGGGTCATAATATATCGGGGGTATAATATATCCTGGGAGTCATAAGGATAAAACATAATTACACTAATGTTACAAAAGAGGTGGAAGGAGGAGGGAGGGAAGGGAAGGAAAGGGATAGGGTAAGAGGTGGGAGGATGGTGGGGTAAGGAGGATGGGTGGGGAGTGGGGGGGAGGATGGTGGGGGAGTAGGGGGAGGATGGTGGGGGAGTGGGGGAGGATGGGTGGGGTAGGGGGAGGATGGTGGGGAGTAAGGGGGAGGATGGTGGGGGGTAAGGGGAGGATGGTGAGGTGGGGGGAGGATGGTGGGGGTAGGGAAGGAGAGTTGGGGTAAGGGGGGTAGGGAGGAGGTAGAGAAACCTTACCTTGAGAGCTGTGATGATGGCTTGCCCCTGACTCTCATCAATCTCTGGTGAGATACCGATCACAACATCCTCATAACCGTTGTTGATCAACTCGACCTTGGAGGCAGCCCCTGGCCCCCTGCCCCACAGCCCCAGCAGCAGCAGGGCGGTTAACATCACCCTCATGTTGAGCCTCATGTCTCACTCATCAAAATGATCTGAGGAAGACTTACATGTATCAGTTGCAGGGAGAGCAAATATAATTCCCCGGGATCAGCCAAACAAGACAACTGCAGTGCGCTCTAAGCACCAACTTGTGGAAAAGTTTCACCAGAAAGTAGAATCTTTCTTACCTTGTGAAGTTACAATGCTTGAGGAATACGATTTGCATGATACAGATTTTTTTTACTATTACATGTATTTATGTCTGGTAGGCAACACTAAATTCCATGTGTCCACTAAGTTTGTTTTTGATCTAACAAAAATATTCTTAGAAATATTCTTCTTTTATAAGAACCATACCTAACTTAACCTAAACAGAAGTACTACAGCTATTCTGCATTTCTAAAAGGAAACTATCATTTCTATGTAGATGTAGAGTAACAGTAATATATTTAGCAGGAACTGACTTACTGTGTACGGTAGAGATGTTCAACAGTGACGTCTAACCCCTCTAGCATCTGTTGTCGAAATGAAGTACCCAGCCCAGACACGGTCGGTGCATCCTGCACCAGTATTAGTGCACTCCCAAATCGGGTAACATCAAAATGACCCAAGCGGCCAAAATAACCGAAAGGCAAAGTGGCCAGCATAGACAAAACCATGAATCATTAGTGAGGAAATTTAATGTCTCTTCCCACCCACTTTAACTTTTCCATCTTTGAGTGTCATTAAAATGGCAAGTTCTTAAAGATAAACCAGTAAACTAAATCTGAATGTTATCACACGAGGGCCTCTATAAACAATGTGTCTCTTTCGTAATGGTCAAGTTGATTGTGCTCTGGCAAATGCAGAAACAGCTTGATTTATACATTCATACTGTAGTAGCTGAAGAAACTAAACATTAGAACTGCCAAATAACCCTAGTATACAGCTTCAATAATTCTGTCAAAAATGATAAAGGAACAAAAGAGCCAAAACTCCTTCTTCACGAAACCTAAATGTCTTTGGTTTAGCTTGTGAGAACTTTGTTGTCATACATGTCTTGCAGATTCTACCTCACGTTGGTATTGTACACAATGATACTGTTAACCTTTTTGCTAAGACTGCTTGGCTGTCCCAGGATGCAAGGAAAAATGGACTCACACTATCACACAAGTATGTCAACAAGAATTCAGTCCAAAGAACCAGGGCCCGCTTCACAATACAGTAGTCAGGTACAGCACTGTAATTAATTTATGCCCTTTCTGCACTTCCCTATAATATTGGCAGGGTACCCCTTTAAAAAGGTCAAATTACCCCAGGCCAGGTATATTTTTGTCTCCCTCAGTTGTATTTGACTGGGTGACTTGAACAAAGTATACTGTAAATCTGTACTCATTATTTGCACTCCGCCCCCTCTTATCTCCTCTCACTTCCTGTTCATGGTGACACATCAGTCTTTCTGTCAGTGAATGTGTACTTGTGTGTGTTTGTGGGTGTGTATGTGTTATTATGAAAGTGTGCACTGTACTGTATGTTTCATGGTGTGTATGTGTTGGACTGTTAGTATACAATCTGGGTGATTACCGCTGTTGACGGCCTTGTAAATATTTCAATGTGATTCTGATCTTTTAAAATGTTAGTTTTTGCATATTGTAGTATTACTAATACGTAATTTGTCTTAGTATGCCTTATTGTGGGTAAAAATAAGTATATATTAAATGCATCCTCCGAAAGCGTGAGTTTGCTACCAGAGTTTAACATTTAATTCATATATAATACTTTTGATAAACTTTCTACTTACTTGTGTTTGAAATAATGAATGTATGTATCTTTATATAATTTAGCTAAATATCTTCCTCCTCATAAACGGTCATCCCAACGATTATGAATGAACTCATTTAGAAATGCACCATTACAGTGGTAGGTTATGTGGTCTGGTAGGATGGATGGCATGATATACAGGTGGCAGGTCATGTGGTCTGGTAGGATGGATGGCGTGATATACATGTGGTCTGGAAGATGTTGAGTATAGAATTAGTCTAAATACCCCCACCCCCTTACTCACTAAGCGTTCTTCACCATCACACTGACTCAACCAACCATCATGATTACTGGACTACACATTAACACATCCTGGCTGGTGGGCGTGAAGGTCGGTGGGTGGGTGGAGGCCGGAAGGATAAGTGGGTGGAGGTTAGGTGGAATGTAAAAGGTGAATGAGTGGACGAAGGATGGTTGGATGCATCAATAAGTGAATGTTTGGCTTTCTTAAGGTGGGGTAGAAGAACACTTATTAACGACAAAGAAAAAAACACTCAAGATACTGTATTAATTTAAGGAAAGAGCAACCTATCAGCCCAAGCCACATATATTGGTATCAATAATTACACTAGGAAAAAAAGCAAGAAACAAATCCATAACGTGGTTCAGAGGAGCTGATTTCAAATCTGGCAATAAAAATTCTCTGGCACGTACAGTTTATTTGCTATACCAAAAATTAAATCTTACAAATACAAAAACTAAAAAAATACTATTTTTCCTGTTATTCCTGTTACTTTTTTCCACGTCATCACACTGAAATTCAATAAAGAATTAAAACAATCACAAGAAGACACAAAAAGTATTACATTAGCCACTGTTTGGGCATTTGTTATTTTATTTCACCCTTTTATGTGTTGTATTGTCCTCCGAGTGTAAACACCAGCAATAGTCCCCCCTCATGGCAGGATCCTGTGGGGTTATGAGATATTGGTTCACACTCAGGATGGGTTGGAGAAAGGAAACTCACGATGTGCTCACTGTATACATGTTGTATTGGATGTACAATGCAGCTTGGTGCTGGGGGGTGGCAGCGTGGGTCCAAGCGTGGTGTAGAGAGAGCTGGTTGGTGAGGATGCTCAGAGGAAGACACGCAGCTTGAGGGGCGCCATAGTCGCCGGCGAGAGGGGGAGCCACCAGGTGGGAGCGGAGGAGGTATTGCTTGCTGGTGGCTGCAGGTAGAAGAGGTCGGTCACGGCGGGGTGAGGTCTTATATAGCGGGGGTAGGCGTGGCTTGACAGTTGACCTCCGCTTTGTTAGGCGGCGCTGGTTACCGACCTAGACCACGAGGCATGCTGGGGAATTCGAAGAGGGTCGGCTAGACAGCGACAAACGGCGGTTGTAGGGGAGGAATCCACTACAATCCCATCTACCCTGGTACCTTTCCATACGTCTAATGTCCTGATGAAATCGCTCTCCCTAACCCTGTTCATCACTAACAGCCCCAGATTCCCAGGAAAAAGTCCAAGTGCGAGTGTAGGTGGTGGACTTTCAGGGACATCCTGCACCCTAAGTTTTTTTTTTTTTAAAGTTCCTCTCGAAGTTGGCAACAGTTTGCTTCTTTCTCATTGTTCCCAAGAGACCCCTTGACTACAGATGTGAAGGATTTCCAAGCAGCTGCTCATTTTCATTCAGTTTGTTTTCACACCCACATACAGAGGAAGGAGGTAAGGGAGGAAGAGATGATGGAGGAAGAGGACATAATGGAAGAAGAAAAGGAGGTGATGGAAGAGGAAGAAGAGGAGATAACGGAGAGCTATATGAGACACTCCAGATGTGGCTGGGGGTGAGGAAGGGAGGGGAGTGTGGCCTTGGGATCAACTTGGTGCTCATACCTCACTACTACGTTGGTTCATATACTCACTCTTATTTGTTGGTTTATCCTTGTTTATTAGCACCCTTGTTTGTCTATCCTTGTTTTGTTCACCCTTGTTTGTATTTACTGTTGTTTTTGTTTTATTACGCTTGTTTTTTTCTTAATCTTGCTTTGTTTTTTATGTTTATTCTCAGATTTGTTCGTTTAAGCTTGTTTATGTTTACTTATTCTTAGAGTGTTTATTTGCTTTAAGTTTGTATAAGTTTACGTTTGTTAATGTTTCTCCTAGCTTGTTTGGCTGTTTATACTTGTTTTGTTGAAGATTGGTTTTACAGATGTTCAAATTTCCTATAGAAGTAGCCCTTTTTATTAACCTTTACTTGATGTTAAGCTCATAACTAACCTTCTGGGGTTGTCACTGTTTTCACTTGGATAGTCATTATTTTTTAGGTAATGTAGGAAGTTGAAATATTTACCGTAAATACTCCTCCGAAAAATCTGCTGAGTCAGTAAAATCACATAATGACGGCAGAGTCCCCCAGCTCGGAAGTTAGGTAGATTTTTTTGATTGGCTAGTTCTACAGTAAATCTTTAACACGTAAAATCATTTCCTCGAAAACCATTAATTTCCCAGGGAAATGAAGGTCATATTTGAAGAAAACACACCAATATACACAAGAAAAATAGGTTTTCATGTAAAAAAAAAGGATGCACCTGAACAAACTCTGTAATATGTAAAACAAGGGGTGTCGTCCCCTCTGTTTAACTCATTAAACTTCTTTTCCAACCTTTCCCCACACGATTACCTGTCGTGACTTCTCTATCCTTCATGTCTGGCTGTGCCATGAACCCCAGCTTGCCTCCCATCCTTTTCTAAACTAAAAAAAAAAAAATCGTACCAACAGCAAGGAGGCATATCACGTCACAAGACGAAGAAACTGCATTGAGACCGAATGCGAAAAGTACCTGGGTGTGTATGTTGACAATGGGCTGAAGTTCTCGGGCCATTGAGAGAAGAAGGTGAATCAGGCAATGAAACTAGCAGGTCTTATAAGAAGGTCGTTCAGATATCTACCTGTCGATGGTCCGTGACGATCTTCAAGAGTGAGGTACTTCCCCACCTGGAGTACTGTCACCGCGTCTGGTCCCCGTGGTATGCTAGACACTGTTAGTTGATTGAAAATGTCCAAAGGAGGGCCACCAGACTGGTGCCTGCTCTATGGAACCACAGTTATCCAGAGAGATTATAATGCTTATACTACAAACGGGCGAGAGTTGGCCTAATTGAAGTGTATAAACATCTCAGGAGCCACTGCTCAGTCGAATATACATACCTGGAGCTGGCGGACGTCCGCCCCACATGGGGTCACAAGTCCAGAAAACTGAGGGCAATTTTTTTCGGAGTGAGAATTGTAAACTCTTGGAACAATCTGCCAGAGAGTGTTGTGACGGCACCGAGTGTGAACTGGTGCAAGACCAGACTTGACCAACACTGGAGCAGGTTCAGGTACATTCAGGAGCCGGTGCATGCCCAGTACTTGCCAACAGTGCGTGACAGAGACGTGACCGACCGACCAAGAGGCTAACGAGCCGATCAGTGGTGAAGAGGATAAAGGTAAAAGTCAACAACATACATCTGTGTTAAGGAATAGTGGAGAGCAGTTACTGGGGGGCCTCATATAACTACAGTGAGTGAGTGACAGCGTGGGTGATTGAGCCAGTGAGGTACACGGGTCCCTTCCTGATAAACTCACACCACAGCATGCCCCTACACATTACTTAGCTAGTGTTCCTTACTCTCTCTCACTACCTCTCACCCTCACTTTCCCTCCCTGCCCGTCTCATCCTCCCTCCGTCCCTCCCTACATTTGTTACCCTCCCTCTGTTCCCCATGGCTCCTTTACCCCTCTCTCCCCCTCCCTGCCTCCTTTACCCCCCTCTCCCCCTCCCTGCCTCCTTTACTCCCTCTCCGTCCCTCCCTGCCCCCTTTACTTCCCCTCTGCCCCTCCCTGCCTCTCCCTTACCCTCCCAGGTTAATATTCCCCCAAACTGGCAAGTTATTGAGATAATTATAACCTTAGCAAATTTATCTACGATGTGAATTGATAAATGATACACAACTAATGTGAATAGACGTGAGTGAGGCGTAGTTATTGTGCTGTAAACACTTCATTTTTATGTCAGCTGAGTACATTTTGTTTTATTACAGTTTATGTGAGACCATAATGGCACAACGGAAGAAAGATTTTGACAACCCTATCGAGACAACCTAACCTTACTTTACCTGACCTGACCTGATCTTACATAGCCCAATCTACTCTACCCATAACCTAACCTAACCTAACCTTACACAACCTAATCTACCTTACCTTAAACCTAACCTACCCTACCCATAACCTAACCTAACCTAACCTAACCTTACACAACCTAATCTACCTTACCTTAAACCTAACCTACCCTACCCATAACCTAACCTAACCTAACCTAACCTTACACAACCTAATCTACCTTACCTTAAACCTAACCTACCCTACCCATAACCTAACCTAACCTAACCTAACCTTACACAACCTAATCTACCTTACCTTAAACCTAACCTACCCTACCCATAACCTAATCCGACCTTATCCATAGCTGATGTATTTATTATCCTGTCTAATGAAATCTCTGGCAACTGTAGGGGTGGGTGGGGTGGGGTGGGGTGGGTGGGTGGGTGGGGGAGAGTCACTGAACGCCCACCCACACACCACACAGTCAGTCCCTATCTGTTCTGTGCCCTGTGAGTCTGTTAGTGGTTATTTGTGCGTCAGTGAGCCAACATCTAGGATTTGTAATTGTGCAGGTTTAGTAGCTGCAGGTATGGCGGCCACATCTCCGCCTATGATCCTACAAATAAGTGTTGTCGCTGTGCTTGTCTCTGTGTGTTGTAGGTCAGTATAGCACTTGTGGTGTTAAGAGGTTTTATTATTACAATTTTCAGTACTTGTCGGTGAGTGATGGAGAGCTATCATCACAACACTCCTTCACACTACACTAAACACTCCTTCACACTACACTAAACACTCCTTCACACTACACTAAACACTCCCTCACACTACACTAAACACTCCCTCACACTACACTAAACACTCCCTCACACTACACTAAACACTCCCTCACACTACACTAAAAACTCCCTCACACTACACTAAAAACTCCCTCACACTACACTAAACACTCCCTCACACTACACTAAACACTCCCTCACACTACACTAAACACTCCCTCACACTACACTAAACACTCCCTCACACTACACAACACCTCACACTACACTAAACACCTCACACCACACTAAACACCCTCACACCACACTTAAACACTCCCTCACACTACACAAACACTCCTCACACTATTAATAAACACTCTTCATAATTGTCTCACACTACACTAAACACTCCTCACACTACACTAAACACTCTCACACACACTAAACACTCACACCACACTAAACACTCACACACACCACACTAAAACCCCACACTACACTAAAACCTTCACACTGTCACCACTCTATCACACCAAACACTCTCACACCACACTAAAAACTCTCCACTACACTCAAACAACACTCCCCACACTCACACTAAAACTCCTCACACTACACTAAACACTCCTTCACACCACACTAAAACTCCTCACACCACACACTAAACACTCTCACACTACACCAAAAACTCCCTCACGACTACACTAAACACTCCTCTCACACCAAACACTCTCACACCACACTAAACACCTCACACTACACTAAACACTCCCTCACACTACACTAAACACTCCCTCACACTACACTAAACACTCCCTCACACTACACTAAACACTCCTTCACACTACACTAAACACTCACACACACTACACTAAAAACTCCCTCACACTACACTAAACACTCCTTCACACTACACTAAACACTCCCTCACACTACACTAAACACTCCCTCACACTACACTAAACACTCCCTCCCACTACACTAAACACTCCTTCACACTACACTAAAACTCCTCATACCATACACTAAACACTCCTCACACCAAGGTTCAAACACCCTCACACTACACTAAACACTCCCTCACACTCTCATACACTCAAACACTCCTCACACTACACTAAACACTCCCTCACACTCACACTAAACACCTTCACACCACACTACAACACTTTTCTTACACTAAACACTACAATAATACACACACACACACCACACCCACACACTCACACACACACACACACACACACACACACACACACACACACCTGCCACACACTCACACCCACACACACACACACACACACACACACACACACACACACCACACACACACACACCACACACACACACACACACCCACACACACCCCATACACACACACACACAGTCACACACACACAGCCACACACACACACACACACACACTCACACCCACACACTCACACACACACACTCACACTCACACACACACACACTCACACACACCCACACACACACACACAGCTACACACACACACACCTCCATAGTTGTGTTCCTATACTGTACCGCACAGTATATGGTGCTCAAGTGCCTCTAGATATAAATTGGATAGATATATGCATGTGACAGTGCAGGTATACAATGTACTTAGACAGTGCAGGTATGCAATGTACTTAGATTGTACAGGCATACAATGTACATGGACAGTGCAGTATACAATGTACTTAGTGCAGGTAACAAACAGTATCACACAAGACTTACTATGTACTGGTGTAGACTGCCTCCTGTAATCACTGATGGCAGCGGTGACCCAGTACCATATATCACCCAGTTCATGATTCTCACTTGAATGTTTTTAAGTACAGCATTGGACAGGCCAAGGTCAAGGTCCACATTTTTTTTCTTGCATGCCTCATTGGCCAGTCTATCAGCACAGTCAGAGAGACTTGGTAGTCGTAGCATTAGTAAATATGACAAATTTTGTGACAAGAAGTACCTGGCTTATTGTTTCATGAACTATGTAATTATTACATTGAATCAGGAGTGCTTGAGGACATTCTTGCTGTTTATCCCAAAGTTTCTAGCCCACACTGATTAATCCTCAAATAGAAAATGACTTCTACTGTATATGAACCACAATTGATATATGCATATTTTTTTATTTAATGTTTTTTTGCATCTTTTAACATTTTCTCATTTGCTAACAGTCCAGGTACAATGGCTTAATGAGTCTTTATTTTGGTACAGCCACTACATTGTGACCACACCCCGTAAGTGGACTCCTGGAGAAACAGTACAAGTGTGTGTGTTCACCTTCAACAGCACCTCTCCAGATAATGTAATAACAGCAGGTGTCACAAATAAGAGAGGTGATAAGTCTATTGTGCCTACCAGAACCATCAGCCTGCCTCCAGGTAAAGTGTTCTACTGTACTGTATCCAATAGTAGTAATTGGCTTTATTTTACTCATGGACTTTAGACTGAAGTACAGAAGGTATGCAATAAAGTACATGATACATAATAAAGTACATGATACACAATAAAGTACATGACACACAATGCAGTATACATGATACATAATACAGTACATGATACATAATACAGTACTTGTTATATAATACAGTATACATGATATATATTACAGTATACACAATACAGGAATAAATTGGTACAGATAATAAAGGTTGTACAGTATTCTAATTAATATGTGTGGTGATCTTCAGGTAAAACTGAACTATGCGACAGAGTGATCGTCCCTGTCATGAAACGCAATCGTGGTTTCCTGAAAATAACAGGACACTTGGGCGGGAAAAATGTCTCTTATGAGAAAAAGATAAAATTTGCAAATCCTATTGTCAAAACGTTCATCCAGACCGACAAGTTCCTGTATAAACCAGAACAGGATGTACAGTTCAGAGTCCTGACGCTGATGGGACCTTTTCTGAAGGTTTCCACCGATAAGGTGTGTTGTGACGTAAAACATTATACTGTGTTCCATAAGTCTGTTATTTTTTACATACTATGAGTACAATACTACTATATAAAATATTGTTGTTTATAACTGAACTTCGATGGAGAAATTTATGAAACCAAATTACTATACTTATATGACGTTAATACATTCATCTCATTAATCCATATACAGTATAACTTTATTTGACCTAATAAAGAATAAAAACTTATTTGTTGTTATGTGTACAGTAATTTTTATTTTCCATTATAAACAGTACCCTCATGTATGGGTGGAAAATCCTTCTGGCAGTCGTATTGCTCAGTGGACGGACGTAGATAATCGTGCCGGACTTATACACTTATCCCTGAGACTTACGGATGAGCCCGAAGAGGTAAGATTGTAGGTAATGATGATACAAAAAGCTTATCGTACAAAAAACTTATCCCAAAAATCAAGCTGGAGGAATGTTTAGAAGTTGAAGGATGAAAGTAGGGCACATTAGGTTAGGTTAGGAACTCAGCTAGATGAGGAATAAATACTGTATTGGAGTACAAACTGCAATTTGTTATTGAAAATAGCATAGAGTACTGGGCTAATATACGATATGTTATACTGGATGCTACCAAGATGTACTGTATAGTACAGGAGCATAAGAGATGTGTGGAGGCATAATAGTAACATGCTTGTCGTGTTCATCATTTCGTTGCTAAATAAGGTAGATAATGAATCATTTAAGAAAGTGGAAAAATACTATATGTATGGCACAGTGCTTTAGAACAGCAACCAGGTACTAGAAGATTGAGGTAATGTTGTTAATGATTTCTTAATTCATTTAATTGTTGAGTTTAAGAAGTGTCTGGTTAGTTTAATCCCATCCTTGTTCCTGATGAGTTTGGTCTACATTGTCCAGTGTTACTACAGTAGGAAACTGGAGTACAGTACCCAGAGAAATGCTGCCATGTTGTAGAGTCTCACTGCATAACACCCTTCTTATATCTGACCCGGGGATTGAACCCAAGGTGCAGTAGTGAGAGGTAAGCATGCTACTACAGTATCACCAGGATCTACTGTGCTCCTCTTACTGGACCTTCTAGTCTACCTTTACATGGACAGTGTCTGAATCTAATATTTTTTGCCTTGTTTTTATCTTTGTTTAAACCACTGTGTCCCTGTATCTTCATCTCCCTTTGCTGCCCAGTTTGCTACATCTTTACCAATTGTAAATGCCAGTATCCAACTTGTAAGACTTTTTAACTTAACAGGGAACATACATGATCCATGCAAGTCCACCTGGCAACGGAAAGCCAGTAATTCGAACCTTCAAGGTGGAGGCTTATGTACTGCCCCGCTTCCAAGTTACTGTGACTCCTCCCAGTTATATCCTGGGATCAGACGAGAAGTTTAATGTCACTGTTTGTGCAAAGTGAGTTTACAACACACTGATAAGGAGAGCATCTAACCTTAAGCAAATCTGTAGTGTTGATTTAAACTTAAGCTTGACTTCATTTGATGTAAATACTGTACCAGTCTTTGTAAACAATATACGTATCGTAGATATATGTACTGTGCCAGTCTTTCTAAACAATATATAGTAGATATATGTACTGTGCCAGTCTTTCTAAACAATATATAGTAGATATATGTACTGTGCCAGTCTTTCTAAACAATATATAGTAGATATATGTACTGTGCCAGTCTTTCTAAACAATATATAGTAGATATATGTACTGTGCCAGTCTTTCTAAACAATATATAGTAGATATATATGCCAGTCTTTCTAAACAATATATAGTAGATATATGTACTGTGTCTTTCTAAACAATATATAGTAGATATATGTACTGTGCCAGTCTTTCTAAACAATATATAGTAGATATATGTACTGTGCCAGTCTTTCTAAACAATATATAGTAGATATATGTACTGTGCCAGTCTTTCTAAACAATATATAGTAGATATATGTACTGTGCCAGTCTTTCTAAACAATATATAGTAGATATATGTACTGTGCCAGTCTTTCTAAACAATATATAGTAGGCAGCTACCAAACAGGGAGGTACTACCGCCTGGGAAGATATTGGAAGCATAATGTGTTGTCTAATGGTAGACCCTGCTGCCATATGGCATCACGAAAATTGTGACCAAGTCCCAGGTTGCTGATCTGACTTTCTGCCTCATTTACACACAATTGAAGGTCTCAATTATTTCTCTTACTTTGAAAACACAAGACACATACTGTATATTGTTCATCACTACAGTAAGCCCTCAATAACTCGGCACATATGGGGCTCTGGCCTTGCCAAGTTATCCCAAATTCTGACTTATTGAGGCACTTCATCCCTCCTACAAAAATACAACAATAAAAAATTATTGATCCTTTATGTGTAGTACATGTAATTATTAAATGTAAAAAAGTAACACTTACCAGCACTGCAGGTGAAGAATGAAGCATCATAGTAGGTGACACAGAGGCATGGTAGGTGACAGAGGCATGGTAGGTGACACAGAGGCATGGTAGGTGACACAGATACATGGTAGGTGACACAGAGGCATGGTAGGTGACACAGATGCATGGTAGGTGACACAGAGGCATGGTAGGTGACACAGATACATGGTAGGTGACACAGATACATGGTAGGTGACACAGAGGCATGGTAGGTGACACAGAGGCATGGTAGGTGACACAGAGGCATGGTAGGTGACACAGAGGCATGGTAGGTGACACAGAGGCATGGTAGGGGATGCAGGTGGCCAGATAGGCCGAGATTTTCCAAGATAATTTTATATATCTCGCCCTTGCCCGAGTTTTACTAATACATTCCGAGACCATATCTATGTTGAGTTACTGTATATGAAATTCCGAGTTATCAAATGTCGAGTTATTGAGGATTTACTGTACAGTATTGATCTTTTTTTTAATTTATTTACTTATTATTATTATTATTATTATTATTATTATTATTATTATTATTCACATTATTATTATTATTATTATTATTATTATTATTATTATTATTATTATTATTATTATTATTGTTATTATTATTATTATTATTGTTATATTTTTGCCCCCAGGCCCTGATGTGGGTCATTGACCTGTGCCCTGGTGGCCTAATCCCGTAAAAAATAAATACGATCTTTATTGATTAGTGTTAGTACAGGAGGAAACCGGAGTACTGTACTGTGCATGAAGGAACCCTGCCATGCTTGGTAGGGTCACACTGGATACCACCCTTCTTGCATCTGTTTTGTTCTCGGACACAGCAGTGAGAGATAAATGCATTACTGCTCTGCCACCAACATTTTATACACCAAAAAGGAGTACAGTACCAGGAAGATTGTTTTTTATTTATTTATTTTTGCTTTTTTAGGAAAGGTTGTGAGGGAAGTGTATAACCAGACTTTGTAAACCTTGATATAGATATTCCTTGCCACAGATTTCTGCTGATTTAGGTTATCTTGCAGGCAGTTATAAACAACTCTACAAAGCTTTCACAGGTGATTGGCTTAATCAGGGGCTTACAAACCCCCAAGGGAATGCAGGAGGGTTTCCAGGGGGTACATTGGGTGCTGGCAAACATTAATATAGAATATACTAATTTCACCAGATTTAATTCACGAGGCATATAAATTGAATGTTGTATTTACAATAATTATGAGAGTAGCTTCTCTGCAAGCACTAAATATGCTTTAACACTGCCATACAAATAATTTTGCTGTACTGTATAATTTTTTTATTTAAATAATCCACCATAGTTAACTTGAGAGATGGGTGTGGATCTATATCTGATTTTACAATATCCAGTGTAGTACTGTACCATTTTATATTGAATTAGTGTTAATGTAGTACCAATCTACTGTATATTCAGTGTCTTAGTATTGGGGGTAATGGTCTTATAACTTATGGAGTACTGGTGAGAAAAAGTTTGAAAACCTCTCTGCTAAGTCCTGTTAAATGTTGGTCAAAATCTGTCAGTCAAGTTTTAGGTCATTAGGAACCAATTTGATGAAGCATGGGTCCGTGGTGTACAGTAGTGTTCCCATCTTTATTTCTTCTTCAACATCAACAAACTACAGTAACTGAGAAGCTGGCACACATGACCAGTGGAATGGAAGGAAAGGTAAATTTGTTCAAGAGATATTTTGTTCAAGAGAAAGTGTGGCATCCCTTGGGTTTGAGTCTTGAGGTGTTGTTTGTATTTAGGATATAGAGAAATGTTATAATATTTAATTCCTGAAACAAATATTGCTTTAGATATTTTTGAATGGAAAGAATATTAACATGGAGTGTATGTTTTGTCATGACTTTGGTATTCTAAACAGCATCACCTTGGCCACTCATTTGACCAGGATAATGTAACTCTTTGTTCATAAGAAATAGTAAGATAATTGTACAGTAATCTGAATATTTCTCTGCAGCAGAATAATTGTATTCTCGATTTTTTCTTCAGGTACACGTATGGTCAACCTGTGAAGGGGAATGTGACTCTAAACATCAAATCCCAAAACAATAGAAGACGAGATGTTTTAAAATTAAGATCAGATTTCATGGCGGTATGTATTGTTTTCTTGTCTGCCTTTATCTCTGTGAATAATACAGTATTGTATATAAAAAAAATCACATGCAGGGTGTACTGTATTTCCTGCCATATTTGATGAACCCTTAAATCTTTGTGTAATGGTTCCCCTCTGAGCTGAAGAATATTACCTGGTGATAGCCAGATAATATACAGGTATTAAAGGTGGAGTTCCTCGTAGTGTTATGTAAATATAACAGAGAATATCATGGGGAAAAAATTGAATTTTTCCATTTTGCAGTGGCTCCCTTGACAGTGTTGCCCAGCCTGCCTAACCTTATATCTGAAATTACTGGATGTTAATACATTAGTTCAGGCATGGGCAAACTTTCCTCAGTCATGGGCCGCATTACGATTTAGGAATTTTTCTGCGGGCCAACCCAGCGAAATTTATACCCTACCTCACCCAGAACAGGGGCGGATCCAGGAATCTTAAAAGAGGGCTCCCAAAAAGTTGTGGGTGGGGGAACATGGCGAGCGCAGCGAGCCCACCCAGCTTTTTTGGGGAGGGGGGGTGCTGTAAGTCTCCCCGAATTTTTTTTTAAGTCTGACCAATATCATGGCCATTTTGAGGCCATTTTGAAGCCATGTGCACTTGATATTAAGAGATATTCTGAAGTCAATGGTAAATACTTTTTACTATACAATAACGCCTGAGTATAATACAGTACTGCATTAAAGAAAAAGTATTAGAATTTTCTGATGAAAAGGGGGGACCCCCAGGACCCCAGTACCCCACTGGATCCGCCCTTGCAAAAGTAACGTTAACATTGTATTTGCAATCACAGACTTTTTCCCATTTATGAAACATATTCATCATAATTTTTTGAGTAAAATATTTCTTGGCATTTAACAGAAGATGAGTGAAGTAATCTGTGAATACTTTGATATTTCCTACAGCTACAGCTTTTGTTTTACTTATTAGATACACCCACCAGAATAATGCCAATGTTAATCTTATTACATGAGGAACTATATACAGTATATAATATATATATATATATATATATATATATATATATATATATATATATATATATATATATATATATATATATATATATATATATATATATATATATATATATATATGTGCTGATAACCACAAGGAAAGTAGAAAACACGAAGTTCCCAAGCGCTTTCGTGTAATTCACATCATCAGGGGTGAGTACAGTCTGTACTCACCCCTGAAGATGTGAATTACACGAAAGCGCTTGGGAACTTCGTGTTTTCTTCTTTCCTTGTGGTTATCAGCATATACCTGGATCACGCGCAACTTTGTATATTAACATTGTGTCAAAAATAAAGTTGAACTATGATGTAACTAATAATAACTTGTTCCTCACAGAAACCTGGCTGTAAAAGCATTGAGGTGTTTTCAGGTTTCTTAATCCCGGGACCATATGATGTAATGCTCTCCAAGTTGGTTCTAATAGCAGTTGTTGTGGAAGATGGGACGGGACTGGAGATGAGTGGTGAGACAGAGGCTGTGGTTCACCGCAAGGCAATAACATTTACCTCTGTTGGAAGAGAGAAATTCAGAAAACCAAATCTGCCCTTCACTGGACGGGTTTGTTGGCTTTATTTTGTTTTACAACAGATGTTTAATATGGTACTGCACAGTAGCTGTGGTTTTGATGTTATAATTAAGAATATTTAATATAACTCCCCATTGCCTTCTCCCCACTGGATATTTTTACAATTCCTATTTTATAACAAGAAAATAAGTTTTCAGTAATTATGTCTTGAGGCTTTGTAAATAACCCTGTTCAAGAGTTAGTATATTTCACTCTTGTAAACCAACTCATTACTGTTTGCTTAATGTAATCATTAAGTTAATCCCACTTACCTTAATCCTGGTTCGTCTGACAGATTGTCGCAAAAAATAGCATGGCATAAAATAATGTGTTTGGTTTGTCTCTTTTCCACCACGTGAAGTGTGTTAAGCATTGTACAGTATCTGTGTATCCTGCCGGGAGTCACACTTTACAGTCAAACTGTCAACGTCTCATTCACATACTACTGTGAGATTAGTGGGATGGTCATCTTTTTTTTTTTTTTTTTTTTTTTCAGAGATTAGCCCACCTGGGCACAGGTCACTGACCCACTTTGGGGCCTGGGGGGCGAAAATGTAATAATAATAATTAGTTCAGTCATTAAAATTTTAATAAATACAAAATTAAAAAATAATAATAACAATAATAATAATATCACTACTACTACTACTACTACTAATAATAATAATAAAGAACCATAAAGATATACAAAAATGAAAAAAGAGTACTAGTGAGAAATGGTGTATGCACAGTATGTTGTGTTGTCAAAGTAAGAGAAACAATTGAGACCCTGCAATTGTGTCTAAACGAGACAGAAAGTCAGATCAGCAACCTGGGACTTGGTCACAATTTTCGTGATGCCAAATGGCAGCAGAGTCTACCATGAGACAACACATTATGCTTCCAATATCTTCCCAGGCGGTAGTACCTCCCTGTTTGGTAGCTGCCTACTACCACTGGTTCACAGTGGATCTTGGTCTGGTTATATTTTGTTTCTTGAATGACAACTTTGATTTCTTTAACCCCTAGACCCTGGGTGTTGTAAGACCCGCTGAACCCCCACACGGGCATATTTAGGTAAAAATCACTTTTTTTTTACAGATCCATTGTCACCATATAAATGGGTTAATAAGTATGTACTTACATTATACTTTCATTGAAGAATAATTGAAAAGTTGTCTGGAATGTTGATGGACAGTGTGGAGTAACGAAAGGTGTCTTGTTTGAAGCTACTGCGCACAGCCCCATAGTGAGAGCAAAGTGATGTTGACACACTTGCAACACACAGTTCTTACTTGAAGTCACATTTATATCATATTTCTATCTTATAAATATTACAAAACACAAAATATTTCTATTGTCCTCAAAAGAACTATAAAATACTGAACAGTAGGAATATTTAGTCAGCAAAAACTTGTCACTATTTTCAAATACATATACAGTATACACTATTTACATGTACTTCTTCTACTGAATTTAGAACTGCTTCATCTTCTGGCAGGTTAAAGCAACTTTTCCTGATGGTTCTCCTGCTGGAGGTGAACCAATGACAGTTTGTGTTTCTACAACGTGCAAAACCATCCTTACACCTTCAGATGGTATCCTGGAATTCATTACCTCTACAGCTGATACTGTTGTGGTGAGTCTACATCTTATGTCCAACTGTATAAACAATGTTTTTGAAGTAATTGGATAAGTTGAGATTTCTTATTGGTTGTATATTATTGATCATTGTGTACACCACCAGAATACTACACTAAAACACAGTAAACTTCACGACAAAAGTAAAAAATATTTGGCATTTTTGTTACTTGGGAACTGAATCCTATTTTTCCCATTTATTATAATCACTATCCAAATATTCAAGATTTGAATGACTGTCAAGGAACCTAACCCATTATGATAAAGAGGGTTGCCTGTACTGTACCTTATTCTTTAATAGGTGATGAACGTCCATAGCCGAGCATCTTACACCACACTGTTTATCATTCAGGATATTAGACCCGTTAGCGGTAACGTGTAAGTCTCTCACTAATATGTCGAGAGTTAAGTCCTGCCTGGGCCGGCCACATATGAGGAGGGTGTTCCCCAGTGTGACCCTCACTACAGGTTTCCTCTAACACTGGATAGACCAACCGTCCGAATGGCCAGTAAGCTGATAAGTGGTGTTAAATGATAAATATAGTTGAGAGTCTTTTGTGTTAGTTGAGAGTCTTTTGTGTTACAGTGTTATAGCAGCAGTGATTGATATACTGTATGTGTGTTACAGTACTGTACTATTAACAAATTAATGTATTTTATGACTTGTAAGACGCACGGCCATATAAGACGCACGGCCATATAAGATGCACGGCCATATAGGACTCACGGCCATATAAGACGCACGGCCATATAAGACGCACGGCCATATAAGACGCACGGCCATATAGGACTCACGGCCATATAAGACGCACGGCCATATAGGACGGCCATATAAGATGCACGGCCATATAACGGCCATATAGGACTATATAGACGGCCATATAACGGCCATATAAGACGCGCGCTATAAGATGACGGCCATATAAGACGCACGAGTAAGACGCATATATGAGCGACGGCCATATAAGAACCGCACGGCCGAGACGCCATATAAGGCCTATACGCCATATAAGACGCACATATAGAGCGCCTGACCATATAAGACCATATAAGATGACCATATAAGACGGCCATATAGACGCACGGCCATATAAGATGGCCATATAAGGCACTTATAATATCACGGCCATATAAGACGCACGGCCATATAGGACTCACGGCCATATAAGATGCACGGCCATATAAGATGCACAAGTGGGGAAATAACCATGAGATAACTCACAGCTTGGCCTGGAGCAGTAAGGTGAGGGCTAAGGGGTGTAGCTATAGTGTTGAGTCTTGTGTTATGATCACAAATACAAAACTAATATATAATATACTGAAAAAGAAATATAGAACACACAAGGAATATTATCAGAGGTGTAAAGTAACAGCCTGCATGGAAAGTCAAAAGGCTGAAGCAAATTCTACTCCCGGTACCTCCTTTCCCAGCATTCATAAGACATACCACAACATGTAGTTTTCTTGTGTTATTTAACAATTGTGCTCCTTCAAGCAACATTTGCATACAGTCTATCTACATGGAAATAAGGTAGCTAAAACTATTAAGTAAAAGCCAAATGAAAGTTTAATGCAACTGCCATTTGCATAGATGTTGGCTGCTTGGCCTCAACCTTTGTCAGAGCAACGCAGCCCAGCTGGAATGTTACCTCTGCTGTCTCCCTAGTAACGGGCCCCCCACACACCCCACTCTCTCCTATTACCCCCCCTTAGCCTGCTAGCTCTAATGAGTAAAGAAAAGTTTATTTCCTTTTTTTTGCACTGTATGTACAGGTATATAGAATTGTGTGTGCATATAAATGGATATAAAATGTAGAAATTTATGTATACTATCTACCCAAAATTATGAGTTAAAAGATAACCATAACACCTCACAGCTTGGCCAGGTAGTGAGAGTGGTAGGTGGATGTGGCAAAAGGGATGAGTCTAACTTGGCAACAATGCCACCACTGTTGTTAACAGACGTAATCGTGGAAAGAGAATTATCTGTAAATCTTCATTTGTATCAGATATTTGTACGTGTAAAGATAAAGGTTGCAGGTATGACATTAATAGATAGCAGTACAGTAGAAACATTTGTAAGAGTTCAGGAATGGTTACTGTTGGCTCTGAAGAGTTGGGTGTCTGCTGTACAGATGCAAATCGTCTCATATTATCATCATCTGTAGTTATAAATACAGCTTTCATATTTACAATAATTTTTCTTATTTAATTAAAAGTAATTACTGTATAATGTGTTTAAATAAGTATTAACAAATTAATTCTGGAGTTGGGCGAGGTAGAATTTAGCTTACTAGAGACACCACGTGGAGGATTTACGTGTGTATGGGAGGCTGTAACTTCACTGTACGTATAATGCAGACTGATATTTTTGTCATTTTCCGACAAAAAATGTATCTTACAGGTCATAAAATATGGTAATAAATACAACCTGTGCAGTAAACACAATAAGAACTCCTTGTGGCCTTAACAGTCAGTCTACACCTCTGATGGGCGCCATTATTACTCACTCACACATTTAGAAGAGAACATTTAATATAAGCTGCCTTCTCTTAATAAGACATTTTCCTTCCATTCTTGTTATAAGCTCTTAGAGTCCCTGCTTAACAGATGCTGTAATATACTATGTTAATCTGATGTAAAGTTTTTTGTATATATTTTAAGAGTTCTGGTTAGAATATAAATGTTTAGTGCTAATTTAAGTGACAATTTTAGCTTTGAGTTTATTTATACCAAGCATATACAAATCCTGTTTAATAGATCTTTATATTTTTAAACATTTAGACTTGCCATTAATAGATGCTTTTTTATTTCTCGATTTTCAGATTAAATCTAATAGGTACCAGGCCATCAGAATGCCAGCACTGAGATCCTTTGACTACGTCGAGTCACCTTTATACCGATACAGAGATATCATGTCTGAATCTAAATACATATACAGCGTGGACAATATGAAGAGCTACTTCTCCCCATCACAATCCTCCCTCATCATCTATGCTCCTGCGGGCCATTTAGCATGTCAAACAGGGGACTCAAGAGAGCATGTGATCCAAGTGTTGTATGCTGCAGTCAATCAGGCCAGAGCCAATGTTACAGTTCAGGTATGAATTTGTTGGAAGATGATTTTGGTAATTTTTTTTAGAGATGTCTAATAGCTATTGGCTGATTTAAGATTGTGTTATTTCTCCTATTTTAAGACATTCCACATTATTTGTTTATCTATGTGACTGTTTTTTCTTTGGTAACTTAAGAAAAATCAGGGAGGTATTCAAGTTTAACAGTAATTTATTTTGTGAAATAATATTAGGGAAAATAAAGTTTATAATTTTTAGAAATATATCAAAATGAGTTTATGGTTACCCACTGTTGAGTAGGCAGCTCATTGGACTAGACCAGGAAACCCGACATAAGTCCTGGGGCTAGTTAGATCTCCTTTACTGCAATAATCATCCTCAAGTGAAGGTAGAAGTCAAGGTTATCCCTCAGGTAAACTAAACTGAAAAGGTCCAGCGCCAGCTATTGTACACCTCAGTCTCCTCCTTGGTTGACTACAATGATATTTAATACCTTCGGTAATATTTCATTACACCAAGGAGTTGTGACCCTGTCTTGCCAGCTTGGAAGTCCTTTACATACAGTCCAGTGAGTTAGCAACAGGAAGGGCATCCAGCTGTGAAATTCACTTCAAATATGACTGTTGGCCACTGGTATCACCAGAGCTGTCTTATTCTTTGGTCTCTGCTGCATTTATGGGTTGTCATGCTGGCTGGCAGAACAGAGGGTACCAGATGAGAGTTTTACAATCTGGCCTGATCTCAGGGGAAGCACCCTGAGAGGCTGCTCCATCATTAAGCACATGATACACTGTCAGCAAGGGTTTGGTTCTCAAAATGGCCGCGAATCGCCAAATCTGCGAATAACATTTGCTGGCCGGGGGTACATTTTAACGTATGTACAAAGAAATGTATATTCCATTTATGTGTTTGCCCTTAGGACAATTATTTCTTTTAACAGTATTATATATATATATATATATATATATATATATATATATATATATATATATATATATATATATATATATATATATATATATATATATATATATATATATATATATATATATATATATATACTAATACCCATTTTAAACATGATCTTTTTTACTGCAGGTTGTGTCACGAGGACAGATCCAGTATTCCAACACAAAAGAGTATGAGCTTCTTATGACTTCCTTGCCTCTTGATGAAGGTCGGTTGGTAGAACCTTTGCCGCCACCTCCCAGTAACATTGTCAGAGGATTTATTGAAATACCTATCAGTATTTTACCCACAGTCTCACCCCTAGCAAAGGTATGTGAAAATAAATGGTGGTTCTGCTATGCCTTAAAATATTAAAATTTTTGTTGTTACCCGAAAGAGTTTCCTCAAAGGTAGAGGACTTTTGTCTTGGCCATCATTCACCTCCTCAACTAGTCATAGTCCACCCAGCTGAATATTAGTGCTTAACTTTACAGTGACGGTGACAGCACCTTTCTCTGTATCAAAGCTCAGTACACACTGTGCTGTATCCACAATGCCTTTAACAGGCAATCATGCCTGTGGGATCCACTTTTGTTTTCAATCAGGTAAAGTACTGTGCATTGTTCTTTATGAGTCATGAATGCTATATGCAATTCTTTTAAGATACAGTATTGCATTTTGCTTGTCTTTTCGAAGGCTGCAGCAGGCTGTAACAAAACTGTTTACAAGCAGATTGACTGGCTGCAGTAGGTTGAAACAAAACTGTTTACAAGCAGAGTGCCTGGCTGCAGCAGGTTGTAACAAAACTGTTTACAAGCAGATTGACTGGCTGCAGTAGGTTGTAACAAAACTGTTTACAAGCAGATTGACTGGCTGCAGCAGGTTGAAACAAAACTGTTTACAAGCAGAGTGCCTGGCTGCAGCAGGTTGTAACAAAACTGTTTACAAGCAGATTGACTGGCTGCAGTAGGTTGTAACAAAACTGTTTACAAGCAGATTGACTGGCTGCAGCAGGTTGTAAAAAAACTGTTTACAAGCAGAGTGCCTGGCTGCAGCAGGTTGTAACAAAACTGTTTACAAGCAGATTGACTGGCTGCAGTAGGTTGTAACAAAACTGTTTACAAGCAGATTGACTGGCTGTAGCAGGTTGTAAAAAAACTGTTTACAAGCAGAGTGACTGGCTGTAGTGGGTTGTAACAAAACTGTTTACAAGCAGAGTGACTGGCTGCAGTAGGTTGTAACAAAACTGTTTACAAGCAGAGTGACTGGCTGCAGCAGGTTGTAACAAAACAACTACATATTTAAGATTGAGGTCCACACTTGAACACACTTTACCTCATTACGATATACTGTATGGGGGGGGGGGTGACCAATGAGTGGAGGGAAGAGTAACAGACGGCCACACTTTAGTTGGAGATATTAAGGAGCAGACACGGAGTTATATAGACAAGGTTCTGTGATATTATCTCCAACTGAATTTTTATTGAGTTGTTGAGTTGTTGGTAATATTAAATAGTTGGTAGGACGATGATACAGTATTGGTGTTTGTGAAAGGAGCGAAGAGGCAGTTGTAAAAGTAGTGAAAGGTTCAGAGTTAATGGTGTAGAGTAAAACAGGTATTGGTTGTTTCTAAATTGAAAATCCATCCTACAATGCATATTAGGGTAGACAGTATGTACTGTACTCTATGGACCTCAGTTAGATGGAAAGTTGTGTTCATTTGAGAAGTAAACCGTTGAGCAGGTTAGGAACTGTCATAGTTTACAGTGATCCATAAAGTGATGTGATCTGCTGCCAGACACACTGTACAGTATCAAATTTCTGAAGGTGGACACTGTCATTGGTGGAATCTTATTAGTTACTCTTATAAATTAAAGCAATTGTTATTGATAATTCAACTTGATAATACTAATTTTACTGTATCCTTGTCACAGGTGGTGGTGTGGTACATCCGTCACGACGGTGAGGTGGTGTCTGATGTTAAGGAGCTGGAAATACACAAGTGTTATAACAACAAAGTTGACCTAGCATGGTCGCACTCAAGGGTCCAGCCGGGGGAAGACGTTAATGTGAATTTGTCTGCAGAACCTCAGTCTTTGTGCAGCCTTGGTGAGGAATTATGTTTAATTTTTCTAAGGGAGGCATCATACTGTATAGTGTTGTGTGATGTTCGTATAGGTGTGGGACCATTCATCCAGCATGCTTGAGATCCGGGGGTTACCAGATGAGAGGCTTCTGGAATTTAAAGCACCAGAACTAAAGTGTGCAATATACCTTCTGTAATGGGCACACAAGAGTTAAATGTTCATCCATCTCCCTTACCAGGCGTAGTGGACAAGAGTGTTGAGTTGCTGTCGTCCCAGAATGATGACCTTACTGTGGATGAAATATTTAAAATAGTCGAGAATTCCATGATTCTTGAGTGGGAAAATGCTCAGTCAGATGACACGAAGTATTGTCAAAGGCAGGCTGAACAAGGTAAGACCATCTCAGTCGATGTCACTTGAGCTGTATTAATTATATTCTGTACAATACCTTCTTCAATTCTATGATAGGTGTCAACAGCACATAT
Organism: Homarus americanus; assembly: GCF_018991925.1. Taxonomy (NCBI): domain Eukaryota; kingdom Metazoa; phylum Arthropoda; class Malacostraca; order Decapoda; family Nephropidae; genus Homarus; species Homarus americanus. The sequence goes on from NW_024736650.1 coordinate 2,600,471, forward strand.
ATCTTGTCATTAGTCACATCATAATGAAATAACTTAACCACTAAACACCACCTCTCTTTCCTTCAACAGAAGCTCATATAATTTAATGGTAGGTGCACTTCCAGGTGACCAGTTAGCTCAATAATAATTGACTTAAAATAGCTTCTGTCACCCACTAGATTCAGGGACAAATAGCAAAGATGTCATTACATTACTGTGTGTGTGTGTGTGTGTGTGTGATAAAAAAATAATAATAATTAACGGTTTATTGAAAGAGCATGGCAGCCGGAAGGGGAATGGGTCTCTTGATTTACAAATAATATACAAGTAACATAAGTGATACAAATATGATATATAATAACTAGGTGGGGAGAAGCTCAAACTACAGTTCATTTCAACATAGTGACAGTGCAAGGAGTAGTGTTTACTGGGAGTGAATACACTGGTTTATTACAAGTTATTGATAATTTTTACAATGGTTGGGACTAGGCTGTTCTGTTCTGTGAAGAGCTACAGAAAGATCTCTATCAGCTTCAAAAATGGTCGAGGAAATGGCTGCTAAGATTCAATGTCATGAAGAGCGAGAGGATGCACCTGGGACGTACCAACAGTAAGGAGGCGTATCACATGTCCCAACAGGATGAAGAAACTGCATTAATAGAGACTGAATGTGAAAAGGACCTGGGTGTGTATGTCGGGCCACGGTCAGAGGGTGAATCAAGCAACTAAACTA
>NW_024736650.1:2601282-2691282 GCF_018991925.1 Homarus americanus
TGACACCAGGTTACTGCTAGGTTAGGTTGCCCTTATGGTACTACAACCTGTGTACACAGAATCGCATAAAGGCGACCCAACCTGGATCATGCAAGGCTACCAGTGTACCTTGGTCGATGTGTCTCGCCTATCTCTATAGTAGGGGGCTCAGACAAACCTCAGCAACCAGACCTTGGCAGCCTCACAGTCCCTAGCAGTGACAGACAGCCTTTGATGTCATCACTTAGCCCTTACTAGCTGAACACAACTAGCAACTTATGAGCACCCCTAGAAGCATCACGTAGACCTTATGGGAGCATCACACATCCCCAAGTTGCCACAAACATCACATATCCTCTTGAAGTTACACTGCCTAGAAAATCATTTTTAACATGTACAACATTTGGAAAAAAAAATACAAAAGTTTATCCAGAAGAAAAATTAATTGGTTACAAAGTCAGTTGTGAACACGTAAAATATAAATTGCTGATAATTAAGGTAAATTGTTAAACTATTGCTATACAAAGTTCTCAAATTATAGCTACAGGTTGACAATCCCTTTTCCGAAAACTGAAGTTTTTTCGTGGAGCAAAACTTGTTTTTTCTATGCAGGATTTAGCCCACGCGGGCTCAGATCACTGACCCACATTGGGGCCCGGGGGGAATGTAGTAGTAACTAATAATAATCATTCACCTATATAAATAGTAAATACAATTTATAATAAAAAATACAGAAAAATAAAATAATAATAATAAAAATATTAATAATAATAAAGAGATACTACAGTACAAGAATGAAAAAAAGATCGAAACACAACCTAGACATTATTATTATTACTATTTTTGCCCTCCAGGCCCTGATGTGGGTCTGTGACCTGTGCCCGGGTGGGCTAATCCCCGTTTAAAAAATAAAATAAAATAAAATACCTAACCTATTCATTCTGAAATCCGAAAAATTCCGGAAACATCTGGCCCTAAGGATTTCGGATAAGGATAGTCAACCTGGTTGACAATCCCTTTTCCGATGTATTTCGGATTTCGGAATTTTTCGGATTTCAGAATGGTTAGGTTGTTTTTGTTTTTTTTACAGGGATTAGCCCACCCGGGCACAGGTCACAGACCCACGTCAGGGCCTGGGGGAGAGGGGGAGGAAATATAGTAATAGTAGTAGTAATAATAATTCATTGGTCATGTTTCTCACTTTTGATTTTTTTTTCAATCTTGTATTTCTTTATTATTAATATTTTTATTATTATTATTATTGTTATCATTATTATTTTATTTTTGTGTATTTTTTATTATAAATTATATTTACTATGAATGATAGCTATTATTATTATTATTAATACCTGTACTACATTTTCATCCCCTAGGCCCCAATGTGGGTCAGTGACCTGTGCCTGGGTGGGCTAAGCCCTGTGTAAAAAAAGAAGAAGAGTTTTGCCCCACTAAAAAACTTTCGGTTTTCAGATAAGGAATTGTCAACCTGTATTATATTATACTACGTACTATAGTAAACAAAAAGCCTTGCGTTGCCAGCTGTCTCTAGCTGTTTCGAAGAATCTTGAACGAGACTGTACATGGAATGTAGTATACTGTATGTGATCCAAGAAAGTAATGATCACTACACATTCAATTGTCTTGAATAATATATAACAGTCAACATAATATACAGTAGTTTATAGAAATATCAATACAGTATGTTTTTAGTCAACAAAGTAACCAATGGTGCCTCTTCCTATAACTGTAACTTATATTTATTATGATTAAAATCTTATTTAAACTCCCACTTGTAACATAAGAAGACTACAGTATACAGTACTGCTAAACTGCCAGATACAAATTGTTTTACTATTTAGCAGTTTTATGTGATGCCACATGTGAAATGTCAGGTGTGTTTCAGGCCTAAGACTAGTCACTGTTTTATACATCCCAGCAGTACAAAATGACACATTCTTTATCTTAAGTACTGTACTGTTGTAAGGCTGTATTCATTGGCATTAAATCATTAAATGCTGGAACTACCAAGAAAATGGAGATATATATATATATATATATATATATATATATATATATATATATATATATATATATATATATATATATATATATATATATATATATATATATATGACAAGAAAAGAAGAAAACACTTAAAGAGAGAGAGAAATAGGTGTATATAGGGTCAGGTCCACAATGGTCACCTACTAATCTTTAAATAGCACACCTGACCACCAACCGTTGTGTGCTATTTAAAGATTAGTAGGGTCATTACCTAATACCTGACCATTGTGGACCTGGTCTCACCCTCCTCTGTATATATACACCTTGGTTTGTATTTCTCTCTCTAGTCTGTACTCACCCCTGAAGATGTGAATTACACGAAAGCGCTTGGGAACTTCGTGTTTTCTTCTTTCCTTGTGGTTATCAGCATATACATATACAGTCAACCCTCACTTAACGCGGTTAATGCAACCCACAGGTTGCCGTGGAAAGCGAGGAACACGTAAAGTGAATAACATAACATATGGGATTAATTGAAATAGAGTCCGGGCCGACCCCCAAACTCCACTTTTTGACGACACACAACTATGTTGTAGTAAAAATATTATCTTAACTTTATGGCATGCACACACAATTAATAATTAAGAGAAATATCAATAATATTAGGTTTTTTAACACTTACATTTGTAGAAAACATGGCTGGGCACACGGGGATGGGCGGTTGGTTCCGAGGCAGAGGGCAGATTATTGGCCCTCACCTGTATCACTTGTATCAATTGTATCACTATCCACCACAGAGGCTTGCAGGGCCTCTTTGTCAAACCCCCCAAAGTTCATATAAGTCCATATCCTCACTATCATTATCACTATCACTGACTTGGGCCGGCTGTAGTGGGTGGCGGGTGAAGAACTGGTAATGTTTTGATGACTGGGCGACCTTGTGTGCACCATGTTCGCGCCGCTTACACAACATGGCGGATGGCGGGAGGTTTGGATCCAAAAATGGCGTGGCTCGCCAGCCGCTCTCCGCGTAATGGGGTACACGCACCGCGGAATGTGAGCATGTTAGGTTCCAGCAGGGCACCGCTTAAACGTGGAAACGCGGTATGTGGGACCGCGTAAAGTGAGGGTTGACTGTATATATATATATATATATATTATATGAAATTTACTTTAATTAATTCTGATATTTAATAAAAATTATAAAAGGACATTTCGACAGACAATGTGAATACTCTATGCATTTTCACTAGAAAAGACTGTGTAGTGAAAATGTACACATAACCGAGATTCCTACATCACTGAACCTCATACATCACTGTTGTTACATTTCCATTATCAGTAGACCAGCTAAAATGGTGGGCTCTCCAAGCAGCAGGAACATATAGTTCAATAAATATGCTGTCAATATTAAAGTCAAGCGTATAAAATTAGATCATTCAAATTGTTAACAGTGTAAACAAAGCGAAATACATTGTAACAAGTTAAATTTGGATCATATGTAGCATTAGCACAATGATCTTCAAGTGTAATCTTCCATACATTACACATTCACATTTAAAAAAAATATTTTTTTTTTTCCACAAAATGTATCCCTACTACTTATCTTTCTCAATTGTCCTAGCAGACACAGATATTATTTACTCCTAACATTTGGAGCTCACAATGTACAGCTGCAATCCAAGTAAGATGATAACTTTTACTATACTGTACAGTAATAACAATCACTGTTACATAACTACAGTGTCCCTTGACTTTATGAAAAAAGTATCTGGATAAATAATGAATACAAATGTATAAGGAATCTTTGGTAGTTAATGGAAGAGAAAGCCATGGGATAAATTAAATTTGCTAGGCACTTGTTCCTACATTGTTTGATACAAAAATTAAAGTGTAACAGGTATACAATTTCTACATCGAATCCAGGATCAAGTGTCTGCCCTTCACCAACAACATTAATACAGTATTTAGGAAATATACAAATTATTGGTCCACATTCATGACTTGGAAGACATTTAAAGTTGTAAATATATATATATGTACAGATGAGTCAAATATATACAGATTTAAAGTATTATATATATATACAAACATAAGCTTTAGAAAACAATCCACAAAGCTGCATGAACAAAAGAAGGTATTCATTTGTCTTGTGAGAAGTAAGATTATCCCACATCTCACCACTTACTTTTTTAATGCTAATTTGTTAATTAAGATATACTTTGTAAAGATGTAATCAAAATAATCACATTCTACCTCATAAAAATTATACCACATTTACATATAAAAAAGTTACATGTGTGAGATGAATTTACTTCATCTACTCTGTATGTATACTGTACTTCACAAGGTAGTAAGGTAAATACTGCAGTATTGAATAAATTCAATATATACAAGAATAATTCATGACAAACAAAGGTGGATACATGACAAAAGAAACTGTATGTGCCTGTGTGTGTGTGCTCTAAGACATTAAATTTGTAAGTTTTATATTTCATATCTCAAACTCATAAGAAGTATTAAGAACTGATAACAATCTACTACAGGTAGTATACAGATATACCCCACATTACAGAAACTCACAGAAATTCACCCTGAAGGAATTTGTAAATTATGACCACTAAATTCTGGATACAATCCATAAATTTGACCTCACGGAAATAGGGGAAAATGTTCAAAAGATGCAATATATGGGGGTATGGGGGTGTCACAGAAATTATATTTATTTGGTGTGGATTTCTGGTGCACTTATGCCGCTGAACTCAAGTTTGTTTATATCTCCCAGCATGTACGCTTGGTCTCCTGACCCCAGCACTTAGTTATAACACTTAGGTACGTATCTTATTCAAGACTGCCCAATGTGTTACCCTTATTCAAGATGAGTGGAAAGAGATTATCAAGTACAAATGAAAGCAGTAATGTTAAAAACAAGCCCATAAAGGAATTATGTTGGATATAAAATGCGAAGTTTTAAGGTCTGTTGAGTGAGAAAAACTTAGCCAGACTGCAACAAACATCAGGGCTTGTTACATCCCCTAATAACTCCCATTGCACCACCTTACATTATGCAGCACTCAACATCGTTTGTGGTAAGTTAAATTCAAGTGTTTTGTGTATTTATTATCATATTATATCTTAAAATAATCAATGTATGTGTTTAAAAATGTTTATTTTCGTTGCTGAAAAAGTTTCTTTAAGAACACATTTCCAATTATATAATGGAAATCAATGGCAAAATGGGGTTCAACATTACAGTACTTTTCTGTGATGCATCCCTTCAATAACCTGGGTGATTACTGTATTGTGATGTATAGAAATCATTAGTACCATAATCTTCAGGTCTTATCAAGTACAGTACCATGATCTAATTATAATACAAGGAAAAAAGTGGTTAAGCACAGATACAGACAACAGAACAATAACCAGAACACTGCTGACAACAAACCTGATCAACATTAAGTATTATCCTAAGAAATAATAACTACAGGTATACAGTACAGTATATTCAATGGACTTCATCTACCAATTTTATTACTCCAATTTCAATTGTGGATAAAACTTTTCAGGTGAATATTAATCTTTTTCAGTTAAACATACAATTGTTCACAATGAAATTGCCGAAATTTAAAGACATACAAATTACTCGTATATCCATTTCATCTTTGTGAATATAGATATTCATTATTAGAACATTAAGTCAATGCTAAACTATGAGATATAGTACCTAAATACTGAAGTACAGTATTCAGCTCATACATAACAAAATCACTATTCTTAAGGAGGGGTTTTCTAAACAAGTACTGTACAATACTACCTACCCTTAATCCTCATAATGAATATAATATTCACACAACAACTAGAATATATTGTAACATATTACAGTACAGTGTATGAGTAATTGCACATTAAAATTAATGATTCAACACCAAATACATGAGATGAGGAATGGCTTAAAACTCCAAAATATTAATAATTAAGTACAATTCTTGAGAACACATTTTTGTCAATAAACTATTAGGCCTTCATGCATGACAACGCATATAGTACCTGGTAACATTTATCCCCAATGATTTTATGGTTAACTTGAAGGGGTTCTTCACTATTGCCGTGATAAAATGAACATTCAAAATTTGTAAGATTTGAAGTACAGTACAGTAAAACTTCCAGGAACCAAAGGGTTAACTGAATTGCATATACAGGTTGACAATCCCTTATCCGAAATCCTTGGGGCCAGAGGTATTTCGGATTTCGGAATTTTTCGGTTTTCAGAATGGTTATTTGGGGCCTGGGAGGCAAAAATATAATAATAATTATAATAATAATAATAATAATAATAATAATAATAATAATAATAATAATAATAATAATAATAATTCATAGGTCTAGGTGTATTTTTTATTAAAATTTCTATTTACTATGAATAATTATTATTATAATTACAGTAGTATTACGATTACATTTTCGCCCCCCAGGCCCCGATGTGGGTCAGTGATCTATGCCTGGGTGAGCTAATACCTGTTAAAAAAAAAAAAAAAAAAAATGCTCCACAAAAAAACTTTCGGTTTTCAGAGCTTTTCGGTTTTCGGATAAAGGGTTGTCAACCTGTACACGTATAATCTTCCAACTTTATATACACTTCTTTCCTTCAATGGGCAAAGTGAGTCATGAATTATCCATATATTTAAATTCCTACTACAGTATGATAATAAACTGGAACATAAAAGTTTAACCATCTGTAGTTCTTCTCTCAGTAAGGCAAGTCTGGCCTGTAAATACAGTACTTCACCGACAAGTCTCCCATACTCACACTTCTGATAACATATAAAAATTATTCTTGACTGATACCCTACAATAAATTGTAGTATTTTTTCAATATAAAAATGCTAACATTTATTTTACAAACTTGCCCCAAACACTATACAGTAAGGGCTTTACAGTACTGCACTGTATTAAGAAAAAGCTAATGATCATATTTTTCACATGAAGACCTCTTAAAACTCATTACATCTATAAACTTATTTATATTGAATTATTACCTAATCATAAACAGTATTTAGCTGGTGATCTTTAACATGTGTACAGTACCATTGTTCCTACCATGCTAAATAGTACAACCAAAGACTACTTTGTACAGTATCCAGTCTAGCTATGATGATAAACTTATCAAGCATTTTCCCTTACAACATAATAGTACATTTAACTCCTATACCACATCATGATAACTTTCTTTATAATCTTCTGATACTTTACATTTAAGTTTTAAAGGGAGCTTTTAAAACATGTATTCAACCCTACAAAACGATTTAAGACCATATATATATATATATATATATATATATATATATATATATTTAGTGATTATGCACTGAGGACAGAATATATATATATATATATATATATATATATATATATATATATATATATATATATATATATATATATATATATATATATATATAACACAAAATAGAGTAAAATCAATATAATAAAGCATCAGTACCTAAAAACAGAGGGTTGTAGAGATCATATAGTGAATGTGGACGGCATGGATGTGATGCATTGCAAAATCTGATGGAACTGGACTTTTTCTCCCCAGTGTGTATGATAATGGGCCACATCCACAACTACTGTAATAACAAGTTCTGCGCCTATTAATTTTTTACATATTTAAATTACCCAGTACTTGGAAGCAAGACAGCTCATTTATCAGCATTTAGTACTTCACCTTGAAATCTAACAGGTATATTATAACAGAGTCTTCACTGCCTAATTATAATGTGTTGAGTCTGTATCATGCAGATTACAATATGTTTTATTACCAGCACATCAAGAAAGATTCTCCTTTCAATATGACAGGACAAATGAGGCTCTAGGCAAAAAGAAACACTACTGGCTACAATATGGTATGAATTTGGGAGAGGCATTTGTTGTGAAACTTGATTATGTCTCAAGCAGTGAAGGAGATTTTAAATTCACAAAGCCACAAAAGTCTTATTGTCACTGCAAACATTTGCACCAGCATAGCACATGACCATATAGTGTTTAGAGTATGTAGGCACGCTGGTGTTTATGTGGAAATATATAGATGAACATAATGTAATAATTATTCTAAAATGTATAAACAATTTATGTCAAAAATTTGAATGTATCCTAAAAGCCACACAGTATTTGAACTTGTCGATATTCTAATACAGTAGACAGAAAAAAATGGTATTTAGGTTATTCTACTCCACCGTATAAATGGTTCTATACCAAACTACCCACATTATACTTCCATTAAAGGAACCAAAAAATGTTAAGTGAGTAAATATTGCATTGAGCATTAGAGTTCATATTAATAATAAAAAATGATAACTCCTTGTGATGAGAATTATTATAAAACCCCCATGAGCCAACAGAAATTGAAAACCATACTGACTATAACTATGTAAATGACCTAAACACAAGGAAAATATTCAGTGAAATACATAGTTTCATATGTGTGGGCAGCTAAACTTAGAGAAATTTATATGATAGGCATCACATATTTAGGAAACCTGTTAAGTCTTGTCATTTATTCTCTTCATACCCTCACACCTCTAGTTTGATATTTTGCTCAAAAATCAGTATTAAATGAGGAAAAAATTATTTTCTGACAATGCCTTATATATACACATGAAAGTTTCTGACCGATCCTTATAATTATTTATGAGTCTGATAATTCCTTATATTTACCGTATGTGTAACTCGTGTATTGTTTGAGGTAATAATCAGGCATATATTGCACCATAATCAACAGGTTAGGTTAAAGTAGTTCAATTCATTTACCTTGTACAGGGAAGAAAGTGGTACTGTACAAAGACTTAACAAATATGAAGGAAAAGAGGGAGATGCTGTACACAAAAGTGCTCTCGCCCACGTGCATGAGTGTTAACATATTATAGCTACAGATTGTAGATACAATTATTATTAAAAATAATCAAACATGTTATCCATCATTCTCCTCCCCTGTGATACTCTAAAATTGTTCTTCAATGATTATACAGTGGGTTTATAGAGGTGTTGAGCCCTATAACACCAAAAGGTTGACATTTTGCATCATTCTTATCAGATATTTAAATTATTACTAGGACAGTGATATGAACATTGGGTGGCTTGAAAAAGGACAAGAAGAAGTGATGATCTTACATGGATGAGAAGACTAATGAAACTTGATGATCTTGTATTGTCAAAGCCATGGAAGGACCAACAAATGTTCATGATGACAGCTTGTAGGGAGGGGAGGCTCAAACACATTTCTCTACATTATAAGCTGTTCAAATGAACCTGACACACAAAGATATAACTATCTCCGAATCTAACTGTTAATCCCTTTTCTTGCTATACTAAGATGATGCTCATTAAACCAATTACTTTTGTTAATTCTTGGAATAAGGGGAAAAGTATATATCAATATGAAAAAGAAAACAATGTTGAGTGAAGTTTATGTCAGTAACAAAACCTCACTATTAATGATGATCAATTGATAAATGAAGAAGCCACACTGCATTCAATTAAAAGTGTCAGGATCACAGGTGAAAGACATACAGTATGGCTGCCATTGTATTATTAAACTATGGTTAGAGTGGATGCTGAGAAAAACTTAAGAGCTGCTATCCAGTAAAGCAGTTAAATGAGACACTCTTAAAGGGTAAATAAACTGTGTGTGAAAACAAATGTGGAAATGGTTTTATACTGGCTTATTTCACTAAGTGCAAACAGGAAAATTTGCAGGAAACGTAGTACTATTTGATTAGCATTCACAGAGATGTTACCAGCCACAATATTGTAGCTTAACGCCTCAATGTATTTTTTTTTTAATTGTTGAAAAAATATAGTTCTTGCCTGTAGAGTTTATCATAAAAAGTACTGTAATCAGTAATTAATTGTCAACAGTTCACAACATTGAACTAAGTATATGTAAATCAACAAATCTATTCTATCAACAATATACTGTACACATATCCCATTAATAAAAACAGTGAATAACTCAAGTTTCACATGTTGTTACCCTCACAATCAACTTTCCCATTACTAACTTTGTGTGTGTGTCAATTTTATCAAAGATCATATTAAGCATTTTACATATACCGTATGTACAGGTAGACCCTGATTTACAGCTACCCAATTTATGGATTACTGAAGAGAATAATTTATTTTTTATTCCATGTATTAATTTATGAGCTAAAACCCCAGTGTTAATGAAGCTTTTCTGTATATTCTAATTACATAGGTAGATGCACCAACTCCTCCTGACTTAACGTACACGATGTGTTCCTAAAAAGTACCATGTAAAGTGAGTCTAATGAGAAATAATATAATAAGGGATTATATGAGTATGGAAGAGAAAGAGAGAGATAAAAAATAAATAATAATTTACCTTTTAATTCTTCCCCAAAATACAGAATACGCATACAGTACTGCAGACATGGGCAACCTTTCCTCAGTCATGGGCCGCATTACGATTTAGGTATTTTTCTGAGGGCCAACCCACCAAAATTTATATCCTACCTAACCCAAAAGTAATGTTAATATTTTATTAGCAAATTTTTTTTTAGGTAATATGTTAAATTTCTTGGCATTTAATAGAAGATGAGTGAAATAGTTGGTGCATACGTTGATTTTTCCTACAGCTACAGCATTTTTCTTACTTATGAGAGACACCCACCAGAATAATGCCAATGTTAATCTTGGAATATGAGGAACTACAATGAAACAACCTAAAGGCATCTCTCTCTCTCAGGGTTTAGCTAATTAAGTACTTCCAGTATAACACACAAACACCAAAATCACACCTCGGAACCCATAATTGGCGAGTAATTAGCATTGAAATAATGTAATTAATATCGTGCAAGCGTCATTACAACCAATAATCCTCCCACAATCGAATCATAGACCATAGATTCAGACTCAGCATGATCAGGAGTACCTCTGTGTTATAATGGAAGTACTTAATTAGATAAACCCTGTGTGACCACTGCCCGTGGCCCCACTTTGACTTATCCAACCTTTGTTAATTCCCAAGTGACCTACTGCCACATAGCAACTAGTCCATCAAACAGACCGAGCCGAACTTGGTCCGTAAACTCATACAAGTTAACATGTTTATATTGTTGACTATTACTGTATACTTATTTCACTGTAACATTTTCGTAGTTATTTACTCTTAGGCGATGAAACAGAAACGAATTGTGTCAAGATTATTCTTTAAATAAATATTGCTTTCCTCACCATAAACTAGCTGCGTCTACCTGAACCGCGGGCCACATAAGATAGAATTTCTCAATCACTCCACGGGCCGCACAAACACATGGTCCAGGCCGCGGGTTGCCCATGTCTGCTGTACTATATAGCCATGCCAGGTTAAAACACTAAATATTAGTATTAAATGATAGTTTAGTATATGAGAGTAAATAATATGGAAGATAAAACCATATACTGTACTGCATTTATCTCAGTACAGTAATGACTGGAAAGGTCATGGCATGTGTTGTACACCAAAGGAACTCAAGGTCAATAATTTTGTTTTTTTTACCGTGTTTTGACAACCACTGAAACAGCAGAGAAAATTTGTGTACACCATAATACAGGAGACACCTGAAGGGCCATACATCAGCTGGGAAACTGTATCATGTACTAAATGTATTATATACAAAATATATACTGTAAATTATAGCTAATTATTGCAACTATAAGTTATGTTTATCGCAACCATTAGTGGCAGTTGCTTTTTGTCATGGACGGCAGCAGTGACGGGGCAGCGACCACCCATAGTTTATATTAAGTAGAATTCATCTTAGTTTGGATTAAACTCATCAGTATTGCACGTACAGGAACACCCTAGTTAATGAATGTTCAGCTTACAAACAAGCCTCCCAGAACCTAACTGGCTGTATGCGAATGTTCCCTTTAATTTGCAAACAAATGAAGCAGAAACGAAATATTACTTCTACAAATACCAGTACTATATGGAAATTACTAATGTTTATTGACATTTACCAACATAAATCAATGTTCCATCCCTGGGTGTTTAGCAGAGAAGCAATCATGAACACGTTTTTCTTATATCTTATTAAATATCAAAACAAGTTCAATAAAGCCTTCTTATCTATGATCTATGCATATAAACCAGTAAGTAAAGATGACTTTTTTTTTACTTAAATCAAAGGAAGCTGCACGAAATCTTGCTTTCAACTGATGCATTGTGACTGCAGGTTCATGAGGCTACAGCTTATTGGCAGAGATACTATACCCCCTAATTTAATTCCTATGATGTTTTTTGTGTGACTGTTAACCAGAAATCTATCAAGTTAGATTGCTGAACTGTTACATGTTGATGAAAGGAAGCAACAGATGTGTGAAGAAAATACAAATTAATGGAGCCAGGCAACAAACCACAACTGGCTGGCAGACACGGGGGTAGACGAATAGTTTTATCTTTTAATGTTATTATTGAATAACAAAACGAGTTCAACAGCCATACTTATCAACAGAAATACAATATTTACTCAATAAATTTACCTTAATACTCATTAGAGAAAGCAGAAAAACTGTTTGTAGAGGCTGCTGAAAGTAGTGACAATGGAATGTAATTTTTTAAGGACAGCACCGATAAAAAAAAATTCTCACCGATAAAAAAAAATTCTATTAAATATAATTATGGCTTGTGATACTTACTACTAAACCTGACCCCCATACTTACATTTTTCTAAAGTGTTATTAGCTTTTGGGATCTAAACAACTGCCTTATGAACTGGTCCTTCACTCTGACCTGTTCATTAACTGCCTGAAGTGTTCCTGTATTGTACAGTTATGATTAACTTCAATGTTTACAATTATTGTTTCTTTAGTTCATTTTATTATATGTCTGATTATATCTTCTTTTATCACAGGAGTGAATCTCCCCGTTTATAATGCTTGTCAATGGGAAAATACGCTTTGATTTACAAACTTTTCAGGAACGCAACCCTTCCGTAAATCATGGTCAACCTGTACGTACTTCATTAAGTTTCAGAATTTATAAGAAATATTTTAGTCACATAAACTTTGGAGTATAAATATTATATCTTATAACAATTTTTAACATCAACAGTTATATAAATTTCATAAATCTTGTCTGACTGACCTAATACATTTTTAAAGCAATCATACAAAATATAATGTGGCCAATGCCATACACAAGAGACTACAGTACAGTAGAATAGTGATGTTAGAAAACTTCTTTAATTTATTTAAAACTAGAGCTTACACAGCCGTACGCATGTTGGATGAGTGATACCCATACATAAAGCTACGGGGAATGGATGTGGTGGTTTTAAGCGGTCCGTGACTTTGTTCCTCCCGAGCGTGGGAATGTGCAACCACGATGGATAAACACCGTATCCACTCCTCTGCATTACTGGAGTCCTAAGGATTTAAATTATACAGTACATTATTAAAGCGCACAAACCCATTCAAATACACACACACATCAATCTGTACATAGTGTGCATTAAAACCTCATTATATTTAACTACAGTACATGGGAAGAAGGGTGGGATAAGCAAGGAGAGCTGGCCAATGACCAATGAGAAAGAGCTCCCAATGACTCAACCTTCTTGTGATGCAACTAACCCCAATGAATATTATTTTTATAATTAAATGGGGAAAATTAGTTGGGTTCAACATCACTATCCCTCCCCCTTTTCTCATGCTGAAAGGAGAAAAAAGAATATTACACTTTTTACACCAATTGATATAACAATCAACTCTCACATACTGTACTCACACCTCCAAAAACTTTCAAATGCCAATGAATCACTTAATTACATTTTTAATTAGAAAAAAAGTAAAATTGAAGGGTTGATCCTGAAATTATACTTCATGAACAAGCCTGGATCAAGCAATTTGTGTAATAGCCAATTAATTTTATGTACTGTACAGGGTCAATACCCAGGAAACCCTGGGACAAGATCTGCTGTTACTAATCCATTTACTGCATTAGTAAAACCTCCCTGTTGCTACCACATTCCCCCAAAAGGTATACTAATTGGAAACAAAAGTTACCATGAAAGGCCAAAGGCTACTGAGCCACGATATCACACCAACATTGCACATTCTGCCTGTGACCCCCAGGGAGGAGCAAAGACTCAAGTTACTTAGTTCAGGCTGTCATAAAATGGAATTTCAGTCATTTATTTATGGCTTGCAGCTTCTTACAGGTCACCTAAGTAGCAGAAGCCAGCTATATCAAATGATTGAGGTGGAAAAGAAGCTTCAAGTGCTAATGTGGATCCAGTGGCCTATAAGGTTCATCCTGCTAACAACTAAGATGTATCAACGTACCAACTAACTATAGTCATGTGGTTGACTACTGCCTGAATTTGACTTACTGCAAGGGCTGTGTTAACTCTACCTTATACTGTACTAAAATAAAGTCTGAAAAATTAAACCAATCCCTAGAGCATGGCATTCCTCCCATCGCACACATGAAATAAGCTGAAACAATCGCCTTCAGTTCTGTACAAGTAGACAACTCTCTTATAACTGTAAGATACAGGTGTTGACTAGATAACTCCTTATTAGTACCCATCATTTTCTTGCACAAAAGAAATTTTTCCAAGAACCAATCTTATCTCACTTCCAAATTAGACCAAAAATGTCGTAAGTGATGAATTTTTTTCTAGAAACTAATTCTGAGAACAACATTTCATTTATGTAGTTCTTGACAGTGTACAGTATTAAAATTTTCTCCCTCTTTAATCTTCAGCAATATCTATTATTCATATTCTACTGCCTTTATTATTTTCTTTTCACCGAGCTAAATACTGGGGCTGTGCTTTCTATCTCCAAGTTATCAATCATACACCATGAAAGGCTAGACTGTACTGTATAACTTTGAGAAAGCAAGACACTATAATTTATAAATGTGTTGAACTTACTCGTGACATAAATTTTTCTTGAACAAGGAAGTAGAAGTAAAAATGCATTGGTGTTTTTTGACAAGAAAGAGCTGCTGAGTGTGTTTACAAGGAGATGATGGATGTATAAAAAGATCAGATAAAATGACTCTGTGATACAGTAATTAAAGTTGGAGTGCAGATATCTGTATGGGAGTGCTGAGAAGACCTTAAAGAAATTTCCCATGAACCCTAGTTATGTCAGAGATAAATGGTAAACAGAAAACAAGTGTTACTTCCCTGAAACTTTACAATATTAAGGAGAGGAAAGTGAAATTTGTGCACTATACAGTATGTTAGTCTTATATTATTTTTCCAGTACTGTACTGCATTCTCATAGCAGCAACCATTTATCATTACAAGAAAATAAAGTACCATACACTTGGCTCAAACTAAACTTGTTTAATAAACTCACCTTGGCTTTTAGTACAAAGGATTTATTATCAGTGAATATTTCAAATGCCTTGGGAATGTGTCTACTGCCACCTCTGTTAACCTTGACACTGCGTATTTGATGCACATCAATGCCACCTTTTTCTTCTATCTTGTCCTGCTCCTGTTTACAAAATGATTTTTTTTACAGTATATGTTCATTATACACCTATGACATAAATCTACTACAGTACTACTACTACTACTACTACTAGAACTAATAATAATAATAATAATAATAATAATAATAATAATAATCACAATAAAGTTAATGAAATAATAATGAACTTGATCTATGTGTCCCCAAGGTGACACACCACACCACCAACTTGGTACAGCACCTTCCCTGAGTCTCTAACTGACATATCTCTTTCAAACATTTACGTCATCTGTTATTCTACTTTAATTTCAATCTTCATTTACAACTACTATCACAGAGCATCTTATATCTATGTTATCAAACAGGGAGTTACTACCGCCTGGAAAGATATTGGAAGCTAGACCTTGCTGCCATATACGATCAAAAAAATTGTGACCAAGTCCCAGGTTGCTGATCTGACTTTCTGCCTCATTTACACACAATTGCAGGGTTTCAATTGTTTCTCTTACTATTAACAACACAACATGCTGTATATTGTTTCTCATTCTTGATTTATTTTTTTTCGTTTGTGTGTTTATTTATGGTTGTTGTTATTATTATTAGTATTTTTATTTTTTGGTTATAATTTTTATCTAATTTTATTAATTATTATTATTATTATATTTCCACCCCCCCAGGCCCTGATGTGGGTCAGTGACCTGTGCTCAGGTGGGCTAATCCCCATTAAATAAAAAAAATCATTCACCAGACTAACTAACCATTGGGGTTGGCTTAGACAGAAAGGTTTCAAGATTGCATAATCAACTATTTTTTTCCTCACCTTTATCCCCCTTCCTCCCCCTTATATCTCACTTAATTACAGGAATCCGGCAAAGTTTAATTGAATTTATAAATACAGGAGTACAGTGTACAGTATTCTAAATATCTTTCATTGTTTCAAAGCTCATTAATTTATATTAATTACTCAACTGATTAAATTGTGAACCCAGATCCTACATCAGCATGTAAAGTACAGTAGTACCTTTGTATGAAATTTAAACAAAATCTATTTTTTTCCCCTTGTGCCAAAAACTAAAGTACTGTATTAGGTCAGGCACATTTTTTACATAAATCGATATTTTTGGGGAAAGTGAAAACTAACGTGTTTATATACTAGTAACGATAGTCAGGGTGTCTACTGGTCAGACAAAACAAAATTTCCTGGCTTTTTCCAGGTGTAAATTTTAAAATTTCCTGGTACAGTGAACCCTCACTTTACGCGGTCAATTGAACCCACGGCGGCCCGCGTAAAGTGAACAACATAACATAAGGGATTAATTGAAATAGAGACCGGGCCGACCCCCAAACTCCACTTTTTCCCGACACAATACCTATGTTCTAGTAAAAATAACATCTTAACTTTATGATGGTACAAGCACACAATTAATATTTAAGAGAAATAGAGAAATAGTCGCCAAGTTAATGTCCATTCAAATAATGGACTCGACTCCCTCCCCCTCTTACACTCGCTGGCTCTTCCCTCTCTGAGAAATGTTTGGGGGAAAACACTAGATTTTAAGGTATTGTATAGTAATATATAATACCTCAAACTAAAGTTAGGATAATATAATTGACATTGCTGGATTCCTTGTAAGACCAGGAATATTTTGAATATAAATGTCATATATTTTGCACAAAAGATAACATATTTACTAAGAGTAAACAAAATACTTACATTTGATCTAAAATTTATATGTCTAATGCAAACTCTATGATGTTTATATTCAAAATGATCATCAAATTGTAAGAATTCCAGCAATGTAAATTATATTCTGGCCGGGTAATTTGTATGAATTTTATGAGCTAAATAAAAAAATTACACTTCACCCGCGTATATGAGTAGATGCACCGGGTAAAGTGGCAGGGTACCATGTTAATGTAGAAACGCGTAAAAAAAAAAAAAATGGCGTAAAGCGTAGTAAAGCGTAAAGCGAGGGTTCACTGTATATGTAATGTATTTCATGGGGCAAAGGGAGGCTCAGGAACTTAACTCCCATATTTTATCTATTTCTTATAGGGGAAAATTGATCCGCTTAACGTTGTTTCGTATAACTTTGCGTTTTCGGGAACGTAACCCTGA
The DNA here is from genome assembly GCF_018991925.1 of Homarus americanus. Lineage (NCBI taxonomy): Eukaryota > Metazoa > Arthropoda > Malacostraca > Decapoda > Nephropidae > Homarus > Homarus americanus. The sequence goes on from NW_024736650.1 coordinate 2,618,873, forward strand.
CGTTAAGCGAGGACTTACTATACAGTACTACAAGTATATGAGAAGAAGAAAAAAGTCTAGCTTACTTCCTTCATGCACTGCATTTAGCTTTTTAATACTGGAATAATGTAATTTAACACTGCAATTTAGCATAATCTCATACAGTACTTACTGTGCCAGCTCCTCTGTAAGAGAGATGTGCCCCTGAGAGGGTAAAGTATCTTGTGCGCCACTTGCGAAAAATTTTCCACTTGCTCTTCTTTTCCTTCAGCTGTCCCTCAATTACAGGGGTGTCCTCCTAGTCAAATGAAATGATAAATACAGAAGATGAAAACAAGTCAAGTCGAGAAAGTAATAAACGGATGAATTATATATTAAAGTTGCATGTTGAGGATATAAGTTCTTCCAAGGATACTGTGAGCAATCTTCCTGCGGGTAAATAATTTAAAGTTCTCCAAAACAAATAAAAGCTGCCTTTCTCTCTGTCTCCTACTTCTACAAGCTTGCAAATGCCAAGGTTATCCCATACGAAAACAGTAATCATACATGTATGAAAAATAATGCAGGTTTTCAGCTAAGAACAGTACACTAATACAAGTACTCTTAATTGGAGAATTAAAATGAAATGTACAGATACTTACATCGACAAAACCTCTGGCTCGATCAGGGTGATTACAGAGGAAACAACCCCACTGTTGCTCTACTCCGTTGTACTCGAAAACATCAAAAAATCTTGCATTTCGCAACTCGTGCATTAACATGTCCATGTCCTGAAAGTAGAAGTTTGTATCACACTCAACGACAGTGACAAGAAGAGAATATTAGTGAGACAGAAGCCCTTCTTTTCTCTTCTCAAGGGAATCATAATTACAAAAACCAAATAAATCCTATTTGCTTCTCTTCAGGTGACTTTTTTAACACGTTCATTATTCAAATCTGGTATTGTTTATATACAAAAACTCAAAATTTTCCATTTTCTAATAGATATCTAAAGAAACATGTAAAGAGCAGATATTTTATTAGATATTGACTTTATTTTTGTAACTACTGCAAGAGCAATTTTGGGTCTTGGGAAAGGAATGGCAGAGGCTCAACCCCCCACCCCCCACCACTTGCTAAGGATAATCATTACATTACATCATAAGAGCCCTCTCTTAAATTCAAATCCAACCCATTTTATATATTTAATCAATGATAATCCAATAACAATGTTCGACACACTCCCCAAAGCATTCTTTATGTTAGTCTAACTCTCACTACAGTGACTCAATACAGTATACAGTAGTAATAAGATGAGCTACCAGACAGCTACACGTTCAGAAAGTAGCAAGACTTGACTGAGGCGTCTCTAGTAATTAGACTTCAATTAAAACAATACAGCACCAGAATATAACCAAAGTGAACTTCAAGTAACCAGTGATGAACCCAACATACCTCAGTGCAAAATGTTATGGGATTTGTATGTATATCTTAGTGGTGCACACCTATTAAGTAGAGTTGGGGGAATTTCTTACAAAATTCATACACAGTAATGTAATGATAGTACAGTACTGGTGTTAGTGGTGATGCACTTGCCTCTCACTACTTTATCCCAGGTTCAATCCCCAGATCAGATATGAGAAAGGTGTATCCAGGTTTCTTCCAGGTACTGTATTCCAGTCTCCTCCAGTACTGTACTAACACTAGACACTAAAGGATAAATTCATCAGGAACAAATGGGGACTAAATGAGCCACCTGTTTCCTTTCCCCACAATATTCACCATGCTCAAATAATGTAGAGAGCAAACATATGAAGAATAAGGAAATTACTTTATATGCCTATTTTATAATTCTGTGTATCTTTTTAGTAAGTGATTTATTGTTTGACAGTAACAAAACCATTTTGATTTTGATTTTATAAAGGAAAATCTGATGAGTAATATGTCTGCCATTCAGAGTGTCACTATGGGAAGAAGCCTCAACTATGCAATTTGCCAATTAAGTGAAAAAATGGTCAACCCTTCAAGTGTAACTACTATATGACATGAGTCTTTTCTATCTATCTACCTGATCATTCTATTATTTATTCAGTTCAACAATAATGATCTTTAAACAATAGTATTACATAATGTAAATTTCTTGCTCAGCATATCTGATAAAAGCCAATGGCATAAAGGCACATGATGTGGCTCGCTTATGGATGTTGATGGACAATTCGTAAAAAAAAAAGAGTAATTGTCATATCTTGCTATCAGTGTGAGGAAATGACAGATTGGATACAATATACAGTAGCACTTCAACAACTGACACACCATCCAGGCCATCCACTTGGTGAACATGTGAATTCTGCAAACTAAAGAGTGACTTATACCAATGGACCTTGAGACTTTGGACCCAAAATATCAGGTACTGTGTGTAATACTGTGGGCAGGGTTGGACTCAGAGGCAATACTTAACACAGGCTGGATCATAAATGAAATTGATACTCAAGTTATAAGTAAATAAGATAAAATTCTCAATGAAATGAAATCATGTGTCCAGTGTTAGATACCACAATGTTTCTGGTGAAGTTAAAGAAGAATACGACTCATCAAAAAGATCAAAGTACATGCTTTACAATGCTGTATAAGTATATATATATATATATATATATATATATATATATATATATATATATATATATATATATATATATATATATATATATATATATATATATATATATATATATATATACACGTATTAGTATTAATGGCTGACCTTTGCAGAAGGGAAGGCAGATGTGACCAGGGTGACAAACGTCTTGGTATCACACTTGAGAATGTCCCAGCAATTCTTGAGGCTGCTCACCTGCATCTCTCGAGTACTCAGGGCCACACAGGACCGAGCCTAATCCATGGTAAAGGCAACTATAGGTACCCATATACAATTATACAATAATAAATACATATCAATAAAACTCATGAATAATAAATTTTAAGTGAGTTTAAATCAAAATGATGATGAAACTGCTGATCCATCTTAATCTTGATCTCATGTACAAATAATGAAATTAATTATCCAATGAACTACCTGACTGATGACTAAATTTCTTTAATAATGACAAGTCATCCTCCTCTTCCTTTTCAACATATAAGAACTAAAGTGACTGGCAGGGAAAGACTTACCTGAAGAGCAAGGAACATGAGGTGAATCCAGATCCTTGGGTTTCTGGTTTTCATAGTAAAGAGATGTTTATTGTAGAGACAATGTTCTCCTTTACCCTGACATGCAAAGTACAGCTTGGCATGTTTTTTATTTTTTCTCTCTGTGGAAGCACATGTACAAAATTTTGAGTGAGAGTATCCAGAGGTACTTAAGTTACAAAAAATTTTAAAATGCCATTACCAGCTGGTTGAGCTTCATTTATGAATAAATAACTGAAATATTATTATATAAACACGAAATTAGGAATGATAATGCTTTCTTACCTTCAATCCCACAGCGCACAGGGAGAGGAAGCTTGACAAACACTTTCTGCATGTAAGCTTTAATCTTGTCCAGGTGTTTCTCACAGAAGTGCTGTACTGTATCCCTCATAGCAAAAGGCTCAAAGACACTTATTCTCTGTATATACATAAGATTTCAACTGTATTTCCAAAAGTTATACTGAGTTAAAGATAAATCATTTAAGCTACTTCCCACATAAGCAACAGGAGACCACATTTACAATTTTCCTAACTAGTTTCCCATTCAAGGTACAGTACTGTATTCATCACCAAAAAAAGGTTTAACTAAATTTCAGATTCTTTTTATATATTAATTAATAAATTACAGTACATAAGAAAGGCATCTGCTTTTCATTCCTATAACAAAGAATTAAAATATAAGTGGAGAAAATTAATCGTTTTGTCAGCAAATATTTGAACTATGACCCAGTGACTAAACAAATACCTCTTCTACCCTCTAGTCAGGAAATCAAAGTTAGAAACAGAAACCCAAATAAACAAGAACTGTCACATATTAGCACATTAAAATATGGCAATAAACAAGGTACTGTAGCTAAAAAAATATATTTATCAATTGAAATGAAAATTTTTAATTTTCTAAGACATTTCATTCCTACAAATGGACTATAAGTGGAACTAATAAACACACATTTTACTGACCTGAGTGCAGGCATTGGTAGTCGTGGTGTGGTGGTCATGAGTGATTTGAGTCAGAGTTGTGTTAGATCTTGTTGCAACACCATGGCCACTTGTAACACAACTCCCTAGAAATATATCGAACACTTCAGAAAAACATCTTCATGTATGTAAGTCATCAAGAAATGCTTTATGTTCCTGCACATATACTTCTACAAAAGATCATTAAAAAACTGTAACTAACAGAATTGTACTGTATCCCCAGGTAAAGAGCAATAAATGATATAAACATGTCACATATTAAACCTGACAAAGTTGTAACCAGTTTCAGCCAGTGTTTACTTTTACACTTCTCAGTTATGTAATACAATTTCCTTGTTTGTTTTTACAGATAAATATGTATAAAATATGTTCACATTTATTCTAAGAATCCTCATATACTGTTCTACATTATTCCCTGACACTAGAGCCTCACAGCTTCACTAGATGATTACATAATGGTTTGATTTTCTACCTCTGACAGAACAGTGTAAGTGACATTCATAAATTAAAATAAAAAGTAACTGATATTACCAGATGAAGAATGTGGAGTTGTTATGGTGGTGACAGTGGTGGTGGAGGGAGGCAAGGAGAGTGGAGACTGTGAGTGCCTGAGGTGTGTGATGACACCGCCTATACCAGTAACCGTCACTGGTAAAGATGAGGGAGCTGTCCAGGACAATGGATAACAAGTCTATAGCTGTGGTGGCTATATACATAAACTCAATGCTACTGAAAGGTAACTAAATCAATAAGAAGTTATCCAGCAACATGATACAACATGTGGTGAACATCTCCCCTCCTACAGCTGTGAGATATTCATAAACTTCAACATATCAATTATAAATATATATATGGAAATACTTTCTCACATTACTAAAAGTCATAAATCTGATCATTAAAAATTTGCATTAAAATATTTAAATTTCATAAAGACGAGCTTTTTCTGCTATGATGTAATGATTATTGAAAGGGATCTGGCACGCACGCGCACACACTATATAGAGAGGAGGTAGCAATAATACACAATTACTGTACTAACCAAGTTCTCGGGACAAATGAAGTGGGAGTGATAAAGTATGATGTCCTGTGGAAGTGACTGTTGTAGTGTGAGGCAGTTCTGGAGGTAGGAGAGTTGCCTGGGATAGGTGAGGGCCAACCAGCACCCCTGATGAAGCACCCAGCTCTCCAGCACCTTCACGTAGGGTCGCTAAGGAGGAGCTCATGCTCTTGGTTGGACTCACTGTACCTGATCAAAGTTACAGAAACACTAATTTAACCCTTTCACCGCATGGCTTAACTTTATTCACATTTTGATTTTTGTCCTTTACCTTGTAAATCGACTTTAGTCCACATTCGTAAAAAAAACTTTCCCTTCACGCATAACTCGACTACAGTCCTTCAGGGGTTGAATTATGCTCCGGCCCAGGAGATGCTGCCACCTAGCGACGACTGGGGCAAGCTAAAGCTCCCGCCATCAAAACAAGAGGAGTTAACATTGCTGCTCTGTTTTTCGCCCAGTTTCCCCATTTTTATGACTAAATGAACAAGGTAAGTTGGGAAGTGAAATTTTGTCTTGCATATGCCATGATGGAAAATTTTGTGACATTTTTTATTCAACTTTTTTAGAGAATAATGGTATATAGTGATATTTTAAAAGTTTAGGAGTGTGTTATATGAAATATGTATTATAAAGCGGTAGTACATAATGAATAGAGGAGAAAGAAAACATAATATAAGAGGAAATAGAGTGAAACAGATAACCAGAGAGCCAAACATGGCATATTGAGACGGGTTTTCCGATACTTTTTGTTTTTCTTTGCCTTTCAGAAATGTCTGGAATACGTGAGTGAGTAAGGCGTGTAAAATGTGAAAGGAAAATCACTCTTTATTCATTAAAAAAAAGTAGTTAAAACATTAATGTAAGCATTTTCGCTTTTTAGTGACTTTTGGCACTTATTGGGGAATACCGCCGAAATTGGCCGACGCGGTGAAAGGGTTAAGGGAATTTCCTTAAGTGATATTACATGAAATCTGTTATCAACCTTTCTAACTGTAATTAATGCAACATCTATATAAAGGCTTTAAAATTGGAGGATTGATCCTGAAATCCCACTAAATAACCGATTCTGGAGCAGGCAACTCGTACATCATCTATTATAGTACGTCTAAAGGTGGGAAATACATCCCAAGGAATTAACTAGTAATACTAATAAAAAGATTAGGAATATCTCCCCACTGCAGTCATAGGGATAATAGAAGCAAGTCACAAATTAAGGTATGAAGCTTGATGGGTCGTATCATACTAATAATACAGAAAGCAAATGCTACACGACTTACTCCTAAATTGTCAACTCAAGCTTCAAACTTCCATTTCAGCAACTTGGTTGTTACCCATTGGAAGGAAGGGAACTTTGAGAATACATAGCCACCTCAGACAGACTCACCTGGAAGTGATGATACAGCAGACATAGGAACTCCAGGTGGGGGAGGACTAGACACTAGTCGTGACACTCCAATGTGTGAGCCACCCACTTGTGATCCACCCAGATGGTGTCCAGTAACTGAACTGTGAGCCAGGTGACTTGAACTTGGTCCAAGGTGGCCAGAGAAGTGACGTGACGGAGGAGCCAGAACAGTGACGGAGCGATTTATGTGCATACCATGTGAGGAACTGAGGCGTGTCATGGACTTGTTCAGCTGAATGGAGGATGACCCGAGGCGACCAGTACTTTGAGGTACTGTAATCAATAAACATATGTAGATTCAAATGAAAAATAATCAGTTACATAATTTAAAATGAGAAAACTATGTTTGATGTCTTATGCAATGCTTAGAAGGCTATTCATTTGTCTAAATGCATAAGATGGCATGCATCAAAATATATATACAGGAGGTCCCTGACTTACGAACACCCACCGATACAACGAGGTTAAACTTGAAATTTACAGTATTTTATTTACCTGCAGACTTATTTTTTACTTTCATTTACTGTATTTTGTCAATCTATTTCTTCTTTTGTCTTAAATTAAGTGATTTTAGATGCATATAAGGACTTAAGATATGATAAAGTGAGATTTTAAACATTGTGTTGTAAGTACGGTATATAGCATGTGTCCCGACTTATTCACAAATCTGACTTACGAACGTCCTCAGGAACGGAACCCATTCATAACCCGGGGAACCCCTACTAGTTCTCACTCCTACAGTGAGAGGATGCATCTATTCAGCTAAATTACATATAACAAAGACTTAAAACAGATAAATGCCATTGATAATTGACTGATTTTTTATACTGCACTAAAAAATTTATCTATGCATTTATTTGACTCAAGAAAATTTAGCCTTAAGTGTCGCACATAAGAATAAAAACAAAGCGAGTCATCATAAACCTGTGTAGACAGCAATAAACCAAAACACAGATACAGTATAACAAAACAAGGCACCAAGTCAACTGACACCTCAACAATGACAAATATCACAACAGTCATATTAACACCAATGAGACAGGCTAAACAATGATTGTTGTAAGTTTTTTTTTATTCAGAAGGTCTCTGTGGCAATAAACAAGAGAAAACATCAAGTGCTCTCCTGATGTGTATGTTTTAGTCACCTGACCACCAGAACTGAATTGTGATGATAATTTTTTAAAGAATCAGAGCCTCCTATGTCTTAAAATTCAGCAAAACCTTTCCAATGATAGTTTTACTGCTACATTTAACCTTATAATAAAATATAACATTGAAACTTCACACTGTAAAAGATTACTTACAGGCATTTAATCTCGGCATAGATCTATTGGAGGCCGTGACTAAGCGTCCAGTACTTCTTGAAGTATCACTGTGTTTCTGGTATTTGTGGCCAAACTTTCCAACACCAGCTGCACTTGATGAATGAGGCTGGAATATACTCAGGTCACGTGTAGCTAGGCTGAGATCTGTACGGCTCGAGCCAACCACTGCATCTGCTTTGCCACCACTGCCACCCACACGAACAATGGTCACCCCACCAGGAGTGTGGTTAACATTGGTGTTCCTGTATTGGGCAAAAAATAACATGAGAAGAGAAAATTAATTATAATTTAAAAACATATCCTATTGTAAAATAAACAGTACCCCCCAAACTAAACATTTTGCCATCATTTCATGCTAGCTTAGGTAAGAGGATTTAGGCTAACTGGTATACCAACAGGTGGTGGTTGGCACAACTAACAGTGGTTATATCTTCCCTTGAACACTAATAAGTGCTACAACCTGCCTCAACCATTTCTGGCCATACATATAATTTATGACTACCATTATAATAAGAACTGCAGACAAAATAAGGTCAACAAAGGCCTAGCTGGACAAGATCAACCACCACCACCACTTGCAGCTATACGACACAAAACAAGCCACCATCCTTAACCAGGTAAGACAATAATTAATGGTTAATCTATTAACTAGTAAGAGTTATGTTTAATATTGACTTTTAGTGGAGAAATGGTGCTATAGTATACTGTACTTGGACTACAATACAGTACAGGGGTAACAACAGGAGAAATGGATGACCTCCCTGGTTCCTGAATCCTACGGAACTTAAGCTTTATACGGGGTATTCTAATTTCTTAATGGATTTGCAACTGCATAATTATGGAACTGCATGACCACTTTAAGGACACATCCTCAGCTAAAGATGAGAGTTTATTGGATTGTGAATTCATCATTTCATCTTTAATTATCCCTGCATGTCTAAGTCAGTGTGTCTGCTAACAGAAAATGTGGTAGATGAGTATAACTTATCAAACACTGCTGTAGGCATGTGTGTCCTCAACACTTCCCTCCGTCTTCTGTACGAAACATGTGATGTAGGTTAACTGTACAGCTGTATTATTCATCTTCTGACTTCTTTGGAAATAGAATATTGTCTTAAATCAATAGGATTCATTCTCCATTTCCATTTGTAGGTTTTAGGAACATGTGCTGCCATAATTGGTCCAAGCTAAAGTGGCATTCTGTATATGTAGAGTATATTTAGGAGTGTTCACTGACCTTAAACACATGTGACTTTAAATGAAATTCAAGTGTGTAACAAAACCGATATATTTCTGGTACAAAGATTACCATAATCATAGGTTATGAGCTAATTAACAGTGAGACTGAAATGAAACAATGGATGGATTGAGAAATGTATCCCCAAGCAAGAGACAACGTCTCCATGTAAACACTGTACCTTATTTCATTGTACTCATTATTTAGTTGCTGAATGTAGACTCTGGCAGAAGTGTTGGACCGATCTGTGCACTTGTTGACAGCGGTAAGCAAGGACTCAGACTCTACTAAGAGGGCCGGGTACTGGCTGCACAATACCTGTACCTCACGCAAAACTGAAAAGTTAAACAAAAACTTCTTATTGCAATTTAAACTGATATTAAAACAGTTACTGCGGCTATTTACTCAACACAATACCTAAAGGTCAAATGATTGTTCACCCTATTTTCATTTAACTTGGCCATTTTTCACAACTTTTTTTAATTAATCCCTTACAATACTGCACAGGTACTTCAATAATTTTGCAAAATAATAAATTAACAATTGACTAAAGAATTTAAAAATTGGCTAAAGAATTATATCTTTGGCTATAATAAACACTGGTAAGTTTGGTAACAGTTAACAACAAAAAATTCACCCAAAAACCTTTCATACTCAATAAAAATCCTAAATTTCATAGCATCTATTGTCAGCAACTGCAGCCCATGACTCCAAATATTTTGAAACTGTCTACCAAACTTCCCAGATTTTGTATCTCTCCTGGAACCATATTATTTGTTTTAACTTTATTCGTTAATTCCAGCCTTTGCATTCCTCTTGCCCTTTTAACATTACTGTAATTGCACAGTGCCCATAAATATCTGTCTGCGCTTTCTGCAAGAAAGAGTTGTCAGAAACTAAAATAATGTGCAGTGTGTGTGTGGGTACACAAGAGGTGCAGTGGTGTAAATGGTGGACTGCAAGATGTTGCTGACTTTAAGTAATCTCTAAATGCAGGTAATCATGTGGCCTTAAAAAAGGCTGGAGAAAGTTAACATGGGGATACATTTCTCGTCTGTGTCTATGAAATCTGCTACCTAGGTGACATGATCAGTGCTTAACCTAACTCAGTTGCAAGTCAGAAGTGGCTGGAGGAAGTTTAGGGAGTTGCTGCCTTTATTGACAGCAAGATGACCTTCCTTTCATATGAAAGGAAAGATGTATACAAAGGGTGTAAGAATGTTATGTTATATAGCAGATAAACTTATGTGATTAAAGAGGATGATACTGTATATGCTTGGTTGAGCAAGCTGAAATTAAAAAGGTGAGGTGGATGTGGTGTAATGTGACACTGAAATATAGGAAGCCTGTTTAAATTCCCCAGTACCTACCACAATATTTATCAAAATTTATTTTTTCATTAGAGACAACCATTACTTCCTTCTTTTCAGCAGGAAATAAGCTCTATAAGTCCACTTACCAACACCTAAATTATTAGAGTCGACCTTGGGCAGTTGTTGAGCAATGTAGTCTAAGGAACTCTTCCCTTTCTCCTTACTAATTCGCCCCACTGCAGCCATAACCTGAACAAGAATTAATAACATTTAATAAACAGATAATAACAATAGAACTCTCAAGAAAGAAGCAATTACACATCACATTACAATGAACATTCCAACCTATTCTAAATAAACAAAAAATTGATAAAATATAAATGTATTTTATGGCCAAGGATAGAGAAGAACTATGTTCCAGCACCCTCTATGTGAATAGGCAATAGCATATACAAAACAGTACACTATTAACCAAAGAAAATAAATTTCAAGCTTCTCCTACAAGTGTACTTGTAACAAAGAAAATACACATGAAACAAACCCGGATTCTTGAACATTGTGATGGCTAAATTCCCTCTCACTTAATTAAAGGATAAAAGTCAAGTTCTAAAGTTTAAAGAAAACCTCTAAGAGTGGATATAATATAATAAGAATTCAATGCCATAATTAATTAATAAAAATTTCTTGAGAAAATCAAGTAATTTATGACTATGATCATAAGTCACTTGAGAAACCATCTTATATCTCTTTATAAAACAATGCAACAGATTGGCATTACTGTATTTTAGAACATTACCATCATGTCTAATTCAATACAGTGTTATCAAATTCAGTTTATGCTCCACTACTTCCTATATATTGTAACACAATACACTCTAAGTACCATATGAATCAATGATGAAAATTACTTTAACACAATACAGTAAACTTCAATAAAAGAAAAACACACCAACCTGTAAGGCCAGAGCGAGGCAGTGAGGCTGCTGCTCTACAATACTCTTCAGTCTGGTGACGTGTTCTGAAAATGGGTGAGGTCGCCATGCGCACAGCTCCACAAAAATTTGTAAGGTGGCCATAGATGTCCCACTGATGCTCAGACACTCAACTAGTTGTGGCAGTGATGGCTCCAGAAGCTGCCAGAAACACACATGGATTTTATCAACATATGTTACCTTAAGTTACCCTATACAGTTTATGATGTTATTAACACAAGATTGCACAATGTGCAAGAAACACATTTGTTATTATTCATACAAGGCTCCACACCACAAGTTGCAAGAAACACATAATGGCCAGAAGGCACTCTTAAGTATTAGTGGAAATCACTGATTTAATAATATAAAACAAATGTGGCCAGTCACCTGGTGATGAATAGAGAAGACCTTAAATGAACTGAAAATAATGTAGAGCATATGCAAGTACTGTACAGTAAAATAATGTGATGTAAATTACCTTCTGTACAGGAGTGTGTTGTCAATATGACTAAGTTAAAAATTCATATCCTTGAAATAGTCTTTTATAAATCATGTTCTTATGCATAATAATTCAATCAAATAATTGCTACTTCACTAAAAACTTATCTAAGAGCAATTATCCCATTGCTTTAAATGGAGATGTGATAGGTCCTAAAGCAGTCAACTGGATGTATTAATGTATTCAGACCAATGTGTGCCCAGAACACCTATTCATAATCCCCTGGATGGTCTGATTATACAGTACAGTGCAGGTATATATTCACAGCATCATTTTCACTATCCCACTAATGGTAACCTTACAATATTTTCAATCACACTGAAAATAATTAATTTTACTCATCCAAACACATTAAAATGTTTCATCTGTACCTGAACAAATTATATTGTACTGTAATCATCTTCTAACTCGTGAGATCATAAACTCCTTCCTCTAACACTGTATAGTATGACTCATTCTTATATTCCTAGTGTGTTAGTACAGTACAGTACCGTACCGTACCATTAAAATTACTCCTATACAACCGTAAAATGAAAGGCGAGAAGCATCAGTCCACCAAAATACATTACATGGCAAACACTATAAAACAAATAAACTTCATGAGAACTTACTGCAGGTCTGTTCTTAGCAACAAGTGAGAAGAGCATGAGGAGTCCAAGTTTTTCATTAGTATCACACTGAGGCAGGAGAGACACTAGAGTCATCACATGATCATGTATGGGTTCCTTCTTAACAGCATAAATCTGGGGCAGCACACGAGACAAGGAATAGTTGCCTGCAGAAAGGTAAAATATACTCATTACATTAAGGACACCTGAAGCACATCGACAACATCACACACTAGTCATAAAAATACAGTAATATCTCCGTTAGCCGGAATCCCTCAAACCTTGAACTCTCCGATAGCCAGAATTGAAATTTTCTCGGAAAATTGTTCCCAAAGCCAGAATTTTCCAAAAAATTCCGGCTTTGGGAATGATTTTCCGAGGAGCACATTTTTCAGAAAAGTCAAAGAAAAATTTCCCAATACCCGCAAAATTCCGGGGATGGGGGAGTTTTTTTCGGGTTTGAGAGATGATGTAATGGGCAATTTCTGGAACTTCTGAGAAAATGTTTCGGTTACCTGGAAAATTCCGGGGATGAGGGATTTTTTTTCATCTTTGAGGGAGTCATCTCTCATTCCCGGAAGTGCTGTGCACCAATTGTTCCGGCTAACGGGGATATCACTGTAATTACATATGTGCCAATGATATGAAACAATTATTCTACTTGCTGTTGCAAAAATATTAAATAAAATAGATGGTATCAAATGATTAAAAAAAAATAACTTAAAATACAGTATACAAATAGGAAAATATTGTATATATCCCAATGATTCTACATTTTTAAGACCAGCATTTTTGGCTTCTACATCAGACCTAAATATAAAACTACTATTTTGAAGAGGATTGGCCAATTCAAACCAAATGGTTTAAAAAATAATAGTAGTAAAAATATAGTTTTTCTTGGTTTTGTTCCTTAATCTATGCCTTTTTTCTTGGCTTTAAAGTGTTTTTTTTTATTACTTACAGATGGTTTTAATGATTTACAGTAGATTTGGAAAAAGCCTATGATAGGGTGAACAGAAGAACACTGTGGGAGGTATTACAAGTGTATGGGGTGGGAGGAAGACTATTAAATGGAGTAATAGCATTCTATGAGAGCAGCCAGGCAACAGTTAGAGTAAATGGGAAAGAAAGTGAAATATTTGAAATAAATGTAGGTGTTAGGCAGGGATGCATTATGTCCCTGCGGGTGTTCAATACAAACATGGATGTGAACTATTAAACACTGGTGAAAGTTGTGACAATAAGCTTTCTTACAGGGCTGCACACATCTCAAATCCTGATTATAAGGGAGCCAAGTTACCACTGATAAGTATAACTGGTAGGTGTTTCAGTTTATTGTTGGGCTCTGAGCCTTTGACTAATGTGATCAGATCATGTATTATATGGGTCCAGGGGAGCCAAGTTGCCTCTGCCCATCTCTCTTTTTCTCTCTCTCTCTCCAACTGTACTTAAATTAATTCTTTAAAACTCTCAACTATAAAAGTAAAATATTTTTTTGATGCATTAAGAAGAACTTAAACTTAGTTTATGTCTTTAAGTATGTAGGATGAGTCTGGGTGACTGATCTAAGCTTGTGATTTTCAAATTGGCCTTTTCACAATTTTTTAAGATGGAAAAGAGTATAAATGATTTCTAAATTATCCTGATTGTAATGTTTGTGATTAATAGCATATTAAGAAGTTATAAAAAGGCTAAAAATACTTAAAACTTAATAAACCAACATAATAGCATTAAACCCCAAAAAACATGTTTTTTGGTTTAAAAACATTTATTTTTACCCCCCAAAAAAAAAAACTATGGTTTTTTGCTATCCTTAATTTTGAAACTATTAAATTTATCCATAGAATAATTTGATAGGAAATATTTCCAAAAGACATATAACTGTCAGATGGAAAGGTGTTGAAATATTCTTCATTATAGAAGTTTCACAAAGGCAACATAGATGGTCCACCTAAGGCAAACCAGAATGCAGTACTGTACTGTATAAAGTATGGCACTAAAAGCAAATGCATTATGAGAAGACACTTGTATGCAGAAGCACCACTACACCTAGATAACAACCGGGACATGCGCCACTGGGTAATCACGGTTAATCCCCGCAAGATGGCTGTAAAATAGTGATGATGATGACGATAACAACGAGATGCAGAGAATAAAAGGTACAGAAATCAAGACATATTATGTACAGGAAAGAAGTTTAGAGAGAAGACAAGACTTTGCAGTGGTAATATGGACAAATTGAGAGAATGAGAAGTGAAACATCAGTGAGAAGTGTAAAAGTCATGGTAAAAGGGAAACAAAAAGACCACTAACCCTTAAATGGCAGTTAAGGATTCCCTAATCTTCCCCCATACATGTAAAAAGTGGAACACAAGGCACACAAAACAACCGGTGATGTTGTCCCTGCAACTCACACTCACTGATGATGGCTGCCGTCTAAGGGTTAAGGAGATAAAGAATCCACTGATGGATGCATTAGAAGTGAGGGAGATGAACATCCAGGAAGCAGATGTAGAGGGAAACATAGTCTATTAAAAGTCTTACTCTAAGCAGCACAAAGATGTACAACGAAAGACAAAAGTCATGTCGTGAAATTTGGTGAAAACATATACCAAAGGGCTAAACTTTTGGTGCGCTCTGCTTTGTGATAGGGGGCTCTCATAATGTTTCACGAGTTATATTTAATCTTCGGACAAAACCTCGACACAACTATTTGTGCATACTTTGTGGGAAACAATACGAGACCATGGACGATAAATTTTTGGTATATGAGGGCTGTCACTAGTCACACGTAAAATTTTGGAGTGTATCGACCCCCACCTGCACAGATAGTTGTTTTAGCTGCTGTACATAATGGTAATAATAATATCCAACCTGATATCACAGAGTCAATAATAGGCTGTATGTGTAGGGCCAGGAGATCAGCTGCCTCAATAGCGGCCAAGGAGAGGTAGGAACTCATGTTGCGGCTCAGTTCACGATTCCCTTTGTGTAAGAACTTAACTGCCACAGGAAGTGCTAAAGCCATTACTTCTCGTTTGTGATAGTTCTGCAAAAGAAGTAAAATACATATTATCCATCTATCAACCCACATATTATCTTTCTTTGGTTCGATATATAAAGCAGAAAAAATTTGTAAAAATCCCAATTCACAAGCCAGAAGCAGCCATTGGAAGGAGTCTGGTGAAGCAGTGTAGGAACAGAGGTTTGGCTAAATGAGTGTTATTAATCAAGGAGAATCTTTTGGATAATATAAAGGATTTATTTTATTTTTTCATTCACATTTTCAGTCTTGTTAGTAATTCAGAAAGTAGTAACCTAAATTTTTCATGTAAAAGGAAGAATTGATCCAAAAATCCTACTTTTTAATAGAGCCCACAGTAAAGTGGCTCTCATAATAAAAATCACTTCCTGTGGGACTAACACTTACTTCTGTTCCCACAATGAAACCCAGGATTCATCTGTAAATCCATTTGGATTGGTGAGTCACCCTCTAGGTGTGTATTGTCATGTTCCAACTACTACTTTTTAAATGATTGCTTTATTCAAACTAAAAAATAATCCACAATTAATTATTTTTGGTTTATTGATTTATTAAAAATTTTCTTCCTGCAATCTGGCATGTCTGGTTTCTACCTTTACTTGTCTATACTGAGGTTGATCTTATCACAAACAAAATCTACTGTTGAGCCCTAGTGTGAGGTACTGTAACAGACCAGTGATGTAAGTTTGGGATGAAGAAATTTGAAGAAGCTACAGATCTTCCAAAAAAAAAACCATTAGAAAGATTAACAATAGTATCCTTAACTCATAATATTGTATTTCAGTAAGTGCAAAAATGTTGGTAATAGAAAACCTAAGAAAAAGCAAAAATTATGAAGTAAGAAAAAGAGGCAGATACTGAAGTTAAGTTAGATAAGTTAATAACACAAGACTAAAATGAATGACATAAGAATGACAAACTTGGGTTAAATGAAATGATCCATAAATATCAAATAAACCTAAAAAAAACAGGTGGGTAATAATGATAATAAATAAAATAAAAAAATACTGTATATAAAAAATAAATAAGAAATAAAATACAAATAGGAAAATAACAATAATCTTCACTTGACATGGACTTTAAAAATTTTCTATATAAATACTGTATTTCAAATTTTTCAAAAGGAGCACTGAACACAAGCGACTTATGCCTCACTTCAATATCCCAATTCTACACATTACCCAAGGAGTTTGTACTGTACCAAATGAAGCACAAATATATAAGAATCAGTTATGAAATAATTAAAACTATGATTCTAGAGTTATACAGTTCACATGTTATTTCTCCATCATAACTAATAAAAGGTTATAAACATCCTAGGATATCATGTTACAACTTTTCAGATATACCACACTACTATATGTAATTAACTTCACCAAACTTATAAACACTGTACCATAAAATAGCAAATTCTGTTACTTTAAACTGTTTGAGTCTCCCTCCTATGATCTCTACTAGCCTGCAATGGGTGATATAACTTCCGACTCTCTCTAATTTTAAGTTTTATTTTTGTTTTTAATCCCCCCCGTCATATAATTTCTGTATATTGTACTGTACTTCTGAGGATATGAAGCCAATGATTAGATCTGATGCATAATTCAAAGAAAGTCATTCATGAATAACTACAGTATACAGGTAAGGGTTTTGCTCGGTACTCTACTATACTGTACTTACAATTCGCGTTCTGTCTTTTGTACTTGCGAATGGCTAGTTCCAGATAGCATGAAAGAAATTGTACCTATCAAAACAAGTTATTTTATGTTTGTAATGGTAATCTACATACTGTACTTCATATCATCAACCACACTCCATTCTCTATCAACAATACAAAACAGA
Organism: Homarus americanus; assembly: GCF_018991925.1. NCBI lineage: Eukaryota > Metazoa > Arthropoda > Malacostraca > Decapoda > Nephropidae > Homarus > Homarus americanus. The sequence continues at coordinate 2,636,298 of NW_024736650.1, forward strand.
AAAATCCATGCCAGAAATTCATCCACAATATTTACATTGAACTCAGATTTAAGCATCACATACTAAACCAAAATATGCATTCATGTTTCATAATTTTCGCCTTCCTTGTTGATAAGCTCTATAAAACTGACAAATTATTCTATACAGTAATACCCCGCTTTACGCGGTTTCACTTTCCGCGATTTCGCATTTACGCGGTACCTCGCCAGAACCGGACTTTCACTTTACGCGGTGCATCTACTCATATACGTGGGAAGCGCCGTGGGCAGGATGCGCACAAGGTCGCCCAGTCATCAAAACATTACCGAGTTCTTCACCCGCCACCCACCACAGCCAGCCCAAGTCAGTGATAGTGACAGTGAGGATATGGACTTTGAGGGGTTTGACAAAGAGGCCCTGCAAGCCTATGTGGTGGATAGTGATACAATTGATACAAGTGATACAGGTGAGGGCCAATAATCTGCCCTCTGCCTCGGAACCAACCCCTCATCCCTGTGTGTCCAGCCATCTTTTCTACTAATTTAAGTGTTAAAAAACTAATATTATTGATATTTCTCTTAATTATTAATTGTGTGTGCATACCATGTAATTTTTACTACAACGTAGGTATTGTGTCTGAAAATGTGGAGTTTGGGGGTCGGGCCAGTCTCTATTGGAATTAATCCCATATATGCTGTTGTTCACTTTCCGCGGTACCCCATGGGTTCAATTGACCGCGTAAATCGGGGTACTACTGTATTAAAATTTATTTTTATCATTCTTATATACAGTACGCCAGGATAATTCACGGATTTTTATTTCGCGATCCTCTATTATTTGCAGGTGACACTCAGAATGTACCCAAGAATTCCTGCGGACAGTTTTAAAGTTGCCAGCATTTTTGCGGTCGGGACAGGGAGACATTCGTTCTAGAGACAGTAATTTCCTTTACCTGTATTATATATATATATATATATATATATATATATATATATATATATATATATATATATATATATATATATATATATATATATATATATATATATATATATATATATATATATATATATATATATATATATATATATATATATATATGTGTGTGTGTGTGTGTGTCTACACACACACACATACAGTATATACAATACAGGTAAAGAAATAATTGTCCTGAGCAAACATATAGGGAATATACATTTCTTTATGCATACACAAGTAAAAATGTACTGTAAGCAAATGTTATTCACGGATTTGGCGATTCACGGCCCTTTTGAGAACCTAGCCCCCGCGAATTTGAAGGGCATGCTGTATATCACAGCAGCCTCTCTTTTTTGTGGTTGTCTCTCCCCTTCATTCTGTAATACTGTACATTAAGGGAATAAACATGTTCTTTGCAGTGTGGAAAGATTTTGGGATTATTAGTACTGTCCTGTACACCAGTTCACCATAAACAGAAGTAATTTCCATCCCATTTTTCAGATTTAACAATATAAACCAGGTCTGAGGGAAAAGATTTATCAATATTAAAATATTTTACATCTTAAATACAGTAATTACTAAAACAACCAAGAACATTGGAGTCTAGCCTACCAGAAAGATACAGGAGACAACGTCAGATGCAATCTTGGCATGGGGAGGGTCGTGGTCACGTGTGGAAGGTCGCAGGTTGTGGTTGAGGCAGGTCTGCAAGAGGGCCACCAGAGCCTCTGCATGCTGCTCGATGCTTCCAGTCTCCCTGAAATTCATACACATCACCTTGGATATAAAGTTTATTCATATACATACAGTATTAAAATGCTGTCTTTTTTCACTCTTCCAATCCTTAACACTCTGGCATAGGATGGCCAGGATCAACAACAACTTAAGACTCCCTCACAGTTTATAACTAAAACAAGTTTTGTAGTTTCTTACCTGATGGCAGATGTGACGCGAGTAATACATATCTCAACAACACTCTGGTCATTATCATTCCGGGTATACTCTGGTAGGCTGGCAATTTCCAGAATTTTGTTAACCACATCTGTCAGATCATTGACAATCACATGGTCAGACACATTAAACAAGTCACCAGCCTGTGAAGAGAGATGCCACAGTCAGGAAGAGAAAAGTTGATTATTCAAAAATGCAGTTCACTTCAGTGCATAAATGTTTATTTTGAGAAGTAAACTCTGTACTGTATTGTAACTACATATCACCTCACACTTCCGATAAATTAATACTGGTACAGTACTGTATGAACACAAAACACTGTTTATATATGTATGTGTACTGTACAGTATATGTATACATACAATATATTCATGCATATTCTGTACTGTATGCACTGTGCAACTACTACAGGGTATACACGAGGCTATGTGGACCATAAGCGCCACCCCAGCCAAAACTGTTGTCTTTATACCATTGTCTTCCTACACCTATTGCCTCTCGACTCCGAGGCTGAGAGAGCATGAAGCAATAGTTTGTAGGGTCAAAAATTCCATTTCTTTAAAGGGATTGTCAGCCGTACATTCGTAGTGCTGGCAGACAAGGCAAAGTTCTTCCTCGACATTGTCAAGGTCTACAGAAACCATCAAACACAGGCGGTCACAGACAATGAGGAACTGTATTTCACGTCATTCTTGTAATAAACATGAAGGCCTTGTCTGTGATCATGACACGGTGCACAGTTTAATAATGAGGTTACAATTAGGTGATTATTGTGCATTACTAATCGTGTGTGTGCTGGACCATGACATAGCCTACACAACAACCACCGTGCCACACCCACCAATCGTGCCACCCACGGAGTTACACGTGCGTACTGTATTTACACCTGAATGTGATCCTGTGTGTGTGTGTACATATTATTTTGCATGTACTGTAATAATCTTTGTTTGTATTACCCTATCTTTATTTCCAACATGTACATCATTTTTTTTGCCAGAACATGCAGTTAAGGTAATTGTGGTGATCACTAATCTTTTGGACATTTTTAGTGCTGATTATGATTAGTTATGATGTACAGTACATGAGTATCCTGTACCAAAATATTCAAATTTCATCAACATATAATGCCTCTAAATTACTAAGGTTATGGTCATTTTCATGATTACTAGTAATTATGACAACATAATCCTGAGTATGTAAGCTTCAATTTCTTATAAAGAATGACTGTTTAAGAGATATAGTGAATTCCATTTGCTGAAACTTTAACCACATTCTGTTTTTTGCTGCTTTCTTGGCGCTTGCGACGTTATGGTCCGCACGGCCTCACATGTCTTTGTTACAAAATAACTGTACAGTATTAATAGTTAATAATTCCTTTCTTATTAAAACCAACAGAACTAAATAAGCATAGTTAACCTTTGAGAGATCCTTGTGCGAGAGGACTTGTGTGAAGAGTTCGTGCATTTTGACGGAATAGCTGCATGTCAACTGCTAGCTTCCCACATTGCACTTTGTCTGCAAAAACATATCTGCAACATTATAAACCTTTCAAGAATTAGATACTGTACATAACCAATTTCAATCAATGCATTGATAAACAAAAGGATCAATAATAATTAAAGTAATTTCTAAGACAATTACCAGTACGTATATCAAGTCAGTGGCTTTATAGCCTACAACATAAGGCAAAGATGAATATAAAGTAAAACTAAATCACAAGGTAAACATTCTTAATAAAGCCTAACCCACATTACATCAGGTCAGATCATTAGCTGCTTACCATACACTCTACAGGTACTGTAATTTCACACTTACATTCCTCCTTGTGGTGACCAACCAGAAACCAATTTATCATAAATAAGGTAAATTAAAAAAAAACCTTACCTAACTTCCTAACATACCTAACCCAGGATGGTAGTGTATCAGTTTAGATTAATTTAAGTGAGGTAGGTTGGTTAGGGAGTTATTTTATTAACAGTTTGTATAGGTAATTTGCTGTATAGTGTTCAGTTGCTTAGTGTTAGGATCCCTCACTGACAAGCGTCAACAGTTAGCCGTACATGAAACATCAGCTCATGGAAGGACTGTATTTATTCTAACAAAAACTTAAGAAATCCAAAGTAGGAATTTGCAATTCCTTTATCTTTTTATGGCTATATGAGAGGCAAGAAACAAGTTCTTTCTACAGAGTTTTCTCCAAAAGTGGCTCCTCTTAACACGTGTTGTAAGCTATGATCTAGGTTAGGTAGGTAAGGTTACTTCATCTTATTTCAGATAAATTCTATACAGTAGGTAATGTAGCAGTAGTAGCTGTCCGTGTGTTTGTAAGCCGTTCATTAGCAAATCATATAACTCATATTTTAATAATTGCAAATCCTTGTCATTTTGGGGGATACTGTATTCTTAATGTAAGAAAATTTATCAACATCTATACATCTATAGTTGCTGATTCTTCATATGTACGGAACAGAAGTGTTCCTGTCTATGAAACATCACCCAGAGCTAACACACAAACGGTGATACGTGTTCAGGATGATAAAAATTTGTAATACTGTAGTTAAGGATAAGGGTCCAGGTTAACCAGCTACCTAAAAAATATTATCTACACAAGAAAACTCAGTTTTTATTTTATGAATAAGTCAAATCTGGTGTAGGAATTGCACCCTTTGTATTCTGGTACTTTTTCCCTAAATAAATATGCTCGGTGCCTGTTGTCTACTTGACAAAACCATATTTGATCAGCCTCCAAATGCTAACAAACATTTACCTGCAAGTAACTCTGAATGCTAAGCAATAGAAAGCTTCCTAACCATTTCATGAGCTAACCAACTCTAACCTAACCTAAACTTTTCCAATGTTACAGCTGCTGTTGCTGTTACTTCTAAGTGAGTATGAAACAAAACAGTGTTAATGTTTATGAAACTCTTGGGCTCCTCTTGCTCAAGTAATCCAAAAACTTATGTGCAACAAACAAGTTGGCATCAGGCAGATGGCACAGAGCACTTTTATTTGTGAAAAAACAAACAGGAAATAAAACTGATTATGAAAAGAGATGCTGTAGTCCTGTACCCAAATTTGCTTTATTTTTTATATAAAGTAGGAAATTAAGTTTTTGGTAAATACCCGTATATGATTAAAGCACTTATTGTTAATTCTATATGCTTCAGTAATCCCGTGTTTTTTGCGGGAATTACGTTCCTGAAACCCCCGCGAAAAGCCAAAACCGCGAATACTCTTTTCGGAATCACTGTACCTGTGGCCACCAAACAGCTCAGGTAGGTCATGCACTTAACCACGCCATGCTCTCCACTCACGGCCCAGTGGTCACACTTATCACTGATGCACTGTACTGGCATTTACTAACATCATTATGTGGAACTAATCATATTGTAGTATAATAATGGAAAAAAGTAAACACAGTTATATACAAAAAAAATCATTTACAAGTAAATAAAAAATTTATATTTCACCGAGGTTGGCAACACCCGCATTGCCAGCCTCTCCCTGCTGTCCCGGCGTCTGCCCGCCCTCACGCAGTCACAGTAGCGTTCACAGTATGGTAGGCACGTGTGGACTGAGGCTTCTCAAACGCAAAAACCACGGGATTACTGTATTATAAATTTATGTGCTTTAATCATTTTTGATCTTCAATTCTAGTACAAATACCTCAGATGTGAGAGAAAAAATAAAACCTAACCTAACTAATTTATTGTTACTTATAAGTTAAAAAATAAAACTAGCATCATAACTTAACTTAACCATGCGAAACATAACCTAACAAAACCTAATCTTAAGTATCTTACTTTGTTTTATTTCAATTGTTCAAAAACATAACCAACCTAACAAAACCTAACCTTAAATATCTTACTGTACATTAATTGCATCTCTCTTGCCAGCAGACACAGAAATAATTGGGCCATAGGTTACAGTTTTTCTAAGAATACTACGCTTCAAAAAATTCTATTGCATCATTGTTCAAGTTGTGTATTAACTTAAAATGTCTGAAGAAGAATATTTACACATTTATGTTTCAGGTTAACTTGAAGACTCGGCAAGAAATAGGGGGGACTATTAGTGCCCGTCGCCGATTAATTGAATTCGAAGCTCCTCGACGTTGACTGACAGACAACCAACAAGGTACATCAAGCCAGAAAGAGGCCCAGAGGTATTTCAAGGTCATTTTTTTAAAACTGACAAATTTCTTCAATTCAATAATGTACATATTTTTTGTGGTTAATATACTGTATAGGACAAACTCATGAGCGATTATTTTTATTACTGTTTATTTTCTTACAACATTTTCATCAGTGAATTCTGATATGATAATCATTTATTGTGGAAATTGTTCGTTTCATAGATAATAAGGCGCCTAAACATGCACTAGTTTGTCTTGCAGGCGGTAATGAGGCCGTGCTATGCTGAGGGACCTTTCCCGTGCCTGGGGCAGTATGTTTTTCAGCATGTCGTGTGAAGGTTGTCACCGATCTTACATGAACATAATTTGTGAATTACAGGGTTAAGACAACGAGACCCTTCAAGAATCGAACTCGGGCCTCGATGAGTGGCTGGTATAGCCCTTATCCACTGGACCATGGCGGACTTGCGAGACCCTTCAATTGCTTAAAGATCACGGCATTGTTCCTTTACATAGACTGTTTAATTATTTTCATCAGTGAGTTCTGATATGATAATCATTTATTGTGGAACTCGCCAACACAGTAAATCACTCCGCCGCCCAGGCTTCTAAAACCTGATGCGGCCGTATCATCTCACGTCCAGAAAATGCCTCAAATTTCACCATATCAGAGTAAGTTCTTTCTGTTTAATATACCTGATGGTCCGGGGCTTGGACTTACGACCGTCGGGACTTACGACCGCCGCAGTTGTGACCATTTTTTTTTTTCAAATGACGCACGCATTTTCTATACCGAAACGTTTCCAGTTAATGTAGTCTCCATGTATAATTAGAAAATTATGGGGGCCCCATGTGCATTCAGCTGACTACATTAAAGGTAAGTGCTCAGTCACACTGTATCCATTCCTCATTATTTATTACTTTCACTGTACAGTGAGTTCTGCTATAACGCGTGTTTTGATAACGCGAATTTGCTCTAACGCGATTTATGAATTAGGAACGATATTTGTATAACGCGAACGCTTGTTTGCTATAACGCGATTTTTGCTTGCTATTTCTCCAGTTTTGTGGTACAGTGGGGCATGCTATAACGAATCTAATTGGTTCTAGAACCTTGTTTGTTATAGCATTCGTTCGTTATAGGATTAATCCGTTCCAGGCCCCCAAATACAACCACTTAACACTGAAAAATATAATATAAAATTGTAAAAATTGTAAAAAAGTGCATAAATATGCATCTAAACCCTTGAAATAAAGAATATCATTAATATTTGTAATAAAAAAACAATAAATTAGAAAAAAACAAACAAAAAATTAAATAATGTTCGTTGTAGGAGTTTCGTTCGTTATAGCATACCCCACTGTATTAACTGTGAATATAGTAAAGAATATCAACGAGAAGCGTTCTGGTGATAGAATTCCCGGTGATGATCGTAAAAGAAAGGATATAACACTTGAAGAGAAGCTCGATTTTATCAACCTCAAAATCACCCTTCTCCCCCATCAAGTAAAGTGTTACATTTACTGTATGATTTCATTATTAGATATGAATGTAACATTTATTTAGACTGTGCTATCCTTTGTATTAGGCTAACTACTAAATATTTTCGATTTCGAGTAATCTGCACCTAACCCTATTTTCTCCATAAGCCCTGTTATTTCTATTACGCGATTTTCTATAACACGATATTTAACATGAACACAATTATCGCGTTATAGGAGCACTACCTGTACTGTATTTCATTGTAGATTTTTTATTTAAAAAAAAATTTGATTTCTTTTTTTTTTATCTGTCGGACTTACGACCATTCGGACTTACGACCTGGATTTAGGTCCCTAACCCCGTCGTAAGTCGGGGTCTAGCTTATATCCACAAACTACAACAGTGTCCACTATACTATAAGTGAAAATCCAGCATTTAAAAAAAAAAAAAAATTTGCTCACTGGTTAGTCCTTTTTAATTTCCTTTTTTGTTATAAACTGTTAAACCCAGACCTTTATCCTTAACTATTACCAAGATAATAAAAAAAAGACTAAACTATATTAGGAAAGTTGCCAGGTAATTATATAAGACTAACCCACGAGCAAAATTGATTGAAAACAATTATAAAAATGTCGGATTTTCACTGTTATATTATAGTGGACACTGTTGTAGTTTGTGGAAATATGTTATAAAATTGATGGTAAATTTTTACTTCAGGACATGAGTCCCTAGGGGTTGACCAATATGTTTTTCCAGTGTATCTCAGTATACACGGAAATTGCTCGTTTTTGCCCCCCCCCCAAACAATAATGGGGGAGAGCCTGGGAAATCGGGGTTTTTGGGTGAGGGAGAAAACGAAAACGGGTCATCTAACCTAACAAAACCTAACCTAACCATGTCCAAAAGTGCAATACCTTAGTTAGAAGTGGAAGGACCAGGGATACGTTAGATTTGGATAAAATGATCGTCTTTCTCGTAAAACTAAGCAATAAACTTAAAATAATCATAGGAGCACAAATGAAAACCAACCTCCACCACGGCCATTGTTAGACTGGTCAATGAAATTACCCAGGCTGCTTCCTTTGAAAAAGAATCAGAAGTGATTGGTCGAAAAAATCGCGTGATGATATCGATACATAATTGGTCACGACTGGATGACGTCAGTCAATATTGTGCATGCATGATGCGCCAATAACATCTCTCCTCACATAGACTGAAAATTACGTAAAATCAATTAAATTCAATTGTGTCATTATTATCTGTTTCCGCCATGTATATATGGGTTCAAAATGCTCAGAATAGCGAGATTTAAATGATTAGTTAGTTATTACTTTCGGGCATGCTATGTCCTAAAGTAAAATAAAACCAATTTTAGATTTTTTTAAATAAATACTACTTAACATTGGTGGGTATGAAGAACAGACCTAACCAACCAAACCAAACAAACCTACCTAACCTTACCTAACTTAACCAGTATATTAAACAGAAAGAGCTTAGTATAATATGGTAAAATTTGAGGCATTTTCCGGACTTGAGATGATACGGCCGCATCGGCTCTATGCAGCCCTGGCGGGTTAGTCCTATATATAAATCAATTGCAATTTCTCAACCTGTTCCGGGATATTCATGAGGTAAGGCAGGACCACATACTAGAGAATTGTCAGATCACAATACTGAACCTTAATCACAATGCTGTCCTCAGCAACTCCTTACCTTGTACCACACCAGCTTCTGTCGACCAAAGAATTATAAGACCTTCCTTTTCAAATATAAAACTTATGTTAAATACAATAATGGAATAATGTATTAGATTATATTTAAGCTCATTTCTAAATCTCAACCAAAATTTCATGTATTATGAATTCGAAGCAAACTGAAGTTTATTCCAAATCTTGGGTACTATTAAGAGTCAACTGTGGGGCACAATACTTTCCTAGTCACAAAAAATACAATAGAATAAAAATTGCCTTATGGTAAGGAAATTGACCGAGAATCAACGCCATAAAGAAGCTCCACCAGAACTATTAACCAAGTTCAGTGACTTGTTAGGGTGGTGACCACTGCGTGTAACACACTCCTCTCCTCCACCACTCCTCCATTTATCATTATAAGACAAGCCAAATAAAACTATAACCATCATATTACTTAACCTTAGTAGCAATACAACTATTATCACTGTGGGCTAGTTACTAACATTGTAAACCAAGTTGTGTCACATAAACTAGTACACTCCTGCCATATTGTCAACAAACTTCAAATGAGACCTTATATTATCTTCTAAAATCACAGATAAATACAAGTATACAATATTCGCCACAAAATATTATTGAGTTACAAAATGAAGATTATATATTATGATAAATAGATAATATAATATATAATTTAATATATTAGTCAGCTTACAAGGTTTTTGATTGACTGAGGAACTTGAGTGGAGAACCGCACCTGTTGAGTGAGTTCGAGTGACCTGCGGTTGAGCACATCCGTTTTGGGTCATTCTCCTCAGGAAGCTCTGTTGTCTCTCTCTCTCTCTCTCTCTCTCTCTTTCTCTCTTTCACAGTCAAATGCAATATTTCAGAAATACTATACTATAAGCACACCTCCCTCAGTTGCCTTCAAATATAAAATGCAAGGATCATTTTATAAAGCGAAATCAACTTTTTAATTATGTAATTCCTACTGAAAGCTGACTACAGTATTTTTAATTTCCTTGTATCTGCCTAGTCCCACACGTTTTATATGCATCCTAATAACGTTCACTTTTATCTGTATTTTTAGTGTAAACTTAGGGGGAGTTATACAAAACCTTGACAGCTAGATTTCTTGAAGACTGAATTGCGTATAATTTACGTTACTCTATTTGATAGTTTGTAGTGGATTTCTCCCCTACAAACGCTGTTTGTCGCTGAGTAGCCGACCCCGCGAATTCCAGTGTATGCCTCGTGGTCTGGGTCAACCAGCGCCGCCATACATCACGGAGGTCAACTACTAAGCCACGCCTACCCCCGCTATTTAAGACCTCGTGGTGATCTCTTTGTCTACCTACACCAACCAGCCAGCAACACCTCCTCCGCCTGCCTGGCGGTCCTCGCTCCCGCCGGCGAGCAGGGCGACCCACAGGCTGGTCATCCTCTGAGCATCCTCACCAACCAGCTCTCTCTACATCACGCTTGTAACCACGCTGCCACTTCCCAGCACCAAGCTGCATTGTACATCCAATACAACATGTACACAGAGAGCACATTGTGAGTTTCCTTTCTCCATCCCATCCTGAGTGTGAACCCAAGCAACCCATACCCCACAAGTTCACCATAACCATGTTCAACAATGAAATTCGCATCTAAGCCATTTATTCAGTTTATTTTCAGTTCATCTAAATGAGTAATGTAACCTATGAGATACAGATAAGATAAAACTGACTCGGTATTTGAGTGTCTGCTGCTAGAGAACTATTCGAGGCTTACCAAGCATATGGCGGGTGTTAGGAACCGTTGTCATAGTTGATAATTTGTTATACGATGATCTCGCTCTCACTCCCTTTTATACACTACACACACACACACACAAGTAAATCACTATAGGTGTGCGTGATCCAGGTATATGCTGATAACCACAAGGAAAAAGAAAACACGAAGTTCCCAAGCGCTTTCGTGTAATTCACATCTTCAGGGGTGAGGACAGACTAAGGAGAAGTACAAAACAGGGTATATATGCTGTATAAACAGAGGAGGGTGAGATCAAGTCCACAGTGGTCCGGTATAGGTAATGACCCTACTAATCTTCACAAAAGCACCGCAGCGGTATATATATAACCTAATGGCCACTACTAGAGATGGCCATGCCGTGGGCTGAACAGACTTGTGTAGGATCCATCCATTGTTCTTGATATTTTCACCAAGGTCTATTTCGAAGCCAAGTACTGTTCTTGATTCCACGGTTTGAGCTGGTAGACCGTTACCCTTCCTATTAGTAAAGCGATGAAAGTAACACATTCAAGATCTTCAAAATAATGGAGAAATTCAGACTGTTGTTTATTTTTAAAGTTTTAGTTACAATTTAGTACCTTTTCCAGTTTCACACCTTCTGAACTATCTCGATTATTAGGATGAACCAACCAAGACGATCCTCGTTAGTCCTCTGCAGTCTGCAGCTCTCCCAGTCCCAACCCTTGCAGCAAATTCATATTCATGCTTTTATACTCACAACCTGGATTACTTAAATCGTAATTGTATCTATAAAGACAAAATTCACATTCATGAAATAATACATATATTTTTATTAAAAGTATAGTTTTATACCAGTAATATTAATGTTATTGTTTGACAGCGAAGTCATACCTGTTTGAACACATTCAGCCACTAACAACAATACAGCAATTCAAGTCATTTGAAGATTTGTGTTCAATATTTACCGCTTTGACTTCCAAGCACAATACAAGTATGTCTTATAAATACTGTACTGTCCACGCATCTCTACACGCACCCAACCAGGCATACACTGGGGAATTCGCGGGGTCGGCTACTCAGCGACAACAGCGTTTGTAGGGGAGAAATCCACTACAGTATAAGGTCGTTCAGATATTCCGTCCCTCGTAACGATCTTCAAGAGTGAAGTGCTCCCCAATCTGGAGTACTGTCACCCCCTCGTCTGGTCCCCGAGATATGCTAGGGACTGTCAGTTGGTTGAAAATGTTCAAAGAAAGGCCACCCAGACTGGTGCCTTGAGTCTGGACTTCGGCACCTCAACTACCCTGAAAGATTGGAGCGCCTGAACTTGCCTAGTTTATACTACAGACGGGCAAGGGCGACCTAATTGAGGTGTATAAGCATCTCAAGGGGCACTACTCAGTTGGATTGTCCTTACTTGGAGCTGGCGGACGCTCGCCCCACAAGGGGTCACAGCTCAAGATTGAAGAAGCCACAGGTCCAGAAAACTGAGGGCAAACTTTTTCGGAGTGAGAGTTGTGAACTCTTGGAACAATCTACCAGAGAGTGTTGTGACGGCACCGAGTGTGAGCTCTTTCAAGACAAGACTTGACCAACACTGGAGCAGGTTCAGGTACATTCAGGAGCCGGTGCATGCCCAGTACTTGCCAACAGTGTGTGACAGAGACGTGACCGGTCGCCCGGGCGTTAGAGGGATCATAAAAAACAGAAGAGCATCTGAAAAGTTATACATCTGGATTTTATTGGTGTTTAAATCCTGTATACACTGTACAATGTGTGCGCAGCATTATTCTACAATTTATCTGAGGAGCCGTCAGAATTTTTTCTTAGACGATTCAAGATGGATTGTAATAACTGAACAAGCCTACGGTAAGGTGAACAAACAAATTTGTTCTAAGACATCATTACATTAAGATTTAATTCATCAGAACGCTGCCAAACAAAAACTCATAAAAATTATCGCATGCATTTTCGCCGTGTTTCTTCGATAAACACTACTTTTCTTATAACATTTTGTGTTTGTAGATAACTTTTATGAATTGTATAAGAATTTCCCATAATAATAGCAGCATTATCTATTTGTTATTTTACTGGTGGATTGTGTACATTAATTTGTAAAATCAGGAAATAGTACTTGATGATTTGCTCTTGTAGTTCTTGCGAGAACCAAAAATGGTATGCTGCCTATTAGGCTACTTATTGGCTGTCTTTTAAACCTTGAAAATAATAGTTGCTAGTGACTTGTTGATTGTTGTGGTTCTCACTGTCTTGTGGAATGGGGAAACAATACTCGTCGATCCATGTGCAGGCAGCCATCCACTGCAGGTTTCAGTAGGAATTATCAGTTTCCAAATTAGTGGATAACAAAAAGTGAGTTTCTTTAAGGTTTCTCTCGTGGTGGTGAAGGAAGGATTTTCTTCTGGTCTTGATGAAAACCTCTTTAGTATGTCGTGACTGGAATCACCAGAGAATACGACATCAGATAATGTGCACAGCAATAAACATTGTACAGTATTCATAAACGGAAATAAAACTAGTAAAGATTGCAGTCAACAAATAAGTAAAAAATCAGCAATCATTATAGCAAAAGGGGCGTTAAAAATAATATCTTCAGTAAACCAGTTGAAAGAAATTCCCCCACAATCGAAAAACAACCACAAATATTATACCCCCCTGTACTGATACAGACTTACTCAAATACGGTAAGTACAAAACGTCATATAATACAACTAATGCAAAGAAAATGTTGTACTTTATTTTAAATAATACATTTAAGTCAATAAGCACATAACTTTGTATTCGTAATTCACAAATAATGAACAGTTTCATGTTTCATTAGAGAAGAATAAAGCTTGGTCTAATTCCATGACAGATTAACATAATTTCGAAGAGGTAAGGTTACTGTTGCTACTACAGGCATAATGACTCGGTCCACTAGCTAAGGCCACACAAACATGGAGCCAGAGGACCTCAGCTCCTATTACAAGTAAAGAATACTAATATGACCCACCTACAGTAGGGTTTACTTGGTCTTTTTCCTCCCCACAAACGTGTCCATCATGTGGGTGAGGCCCACTGCTTCACTCAGGTAGTAGAGCACCTTTTGTGGCAACAAACTGTTGGTTTAGGAAAAATAAATAAATTTCTAAATTCACATCATGCACCGAGCAAAGTGCCATTAAGATAATCCATCACGAAATACGAACTTTTTTTTAGTTTTCTTAGTATTATATGCAATGTATAAATCACTGCATAAATGACAGCTAAAACACATGTACAGAGAGTTTACATAAATGCTGCTGAAGACAACAACTCATTTCTAGCATATAACCTTTGTGGTGATCGTGCAGTTGCTGACGAATTTCCCTGAACACTTGGCAATATCTGGCATCTAATTATGGATAATATTATTGGTTTAGTAACACTGCCTTTCATCATATAATTCGGAACCACAGTATAGAAAAAAATACTTCTTAATATAAAGACAAATCTGATAAAATTCGTTAAAATTTCAATCCTAATGATCCTCAAGTACCTGTATCTACTTACATCTTAAATATTGCCAAGTGTCCAGGGAATTTTGTCGGCAACTGTACATTTCTCTCAGATATGACAATATCTAATGGAATTTATCTCCTAAATCCATATTCCTTTCCACTTAAGAATTGCAACAGTTCAAAACAAATGTCAGCACATATTTAGTAAACTCACATTCCAAAAGTTCTTTATACTCGTATAATTACTGTTCACTTATTCATATTTTATGGTTAACCTTTCTGAATTTAAATGTTTGAATATCCCCTTGATTGAGTATCCAACACACACCACAGAGGAGTGCAGCAAGTCATGATGTTCGGTGGTATACGACATGTGACATAAAAATATTACGATGTGAGTAGATATAACAAGAGCAAAGGAGGAGGGTGGTACTCACAGACCGAGGAAAACGTTGATCTTGGCGGAAAGTGGTAAGTAGACGATGGGTGTGTTGAGCAGTATGCCGTCTACAGTCTCATCTGCCACATATTCAGGCTTCAGGACTGGGAAGATCCTGCACACACACACACACACACACGCCAAGTATTATTTACATGTCCTATTATATAAATATAAAATAATGTATTATGGAAATAATTATTTGTATAAGATTTAAATCCTAATTGAGGAACCTAATCATGTGAATTAAGTGTATGTATGTGTGAGGGAGGCGAGTAAACCAGATGCAACATAAACTGGACACACTCACTTGCTGGTCATTCCCTCAAACATTCCCGTCGAGATGAAAACTGGACACACCACGGTTGTCTTGATGCCTGTCTTGCCCTCAACCTACATATAGTACATTATCAAAACACAGTAAAGAGCATCATTGTCGACAAATCTATAACAGAGCAGGTATTCATATTGACAAATTATGATAATCACTATACTGTATGTGCAAGATATATATGACAAGTTGTAATAAAATAGGTCAAAATTTGCTTTTTACACTGTCTTGAAAATGTTACTGTTTAATTATGTCACCGACCACTGCATGATGGGCAGGTAAACAGAGCAGGCGTGGCAGGTATACACCAATACACGTCAGTCCTTATACTTATCAACACAGAAGTCTGAACCAGTGTGGCACGACTTACCTGGAGTTCAAGGCGGAGGGATTCGTCAAAGCCCACGGCAGCAAACTTGGAGGAGCAGTAGTCGACGAGGCGATTACACGGGATTTTGCCGGCCATGGAGGCGATAGTGACGATGTGACCCTTGTTGCGAGCCATCATGTCTGCCAGGAATGCCTTCGTTGTCTGCCGGTGACCACACAATTCTCAAGTCTGGGTTTGTATGGTTGTGAGAGGCAAGTGCTGAGCTGGATGAACCCTTATATACTGTACCTTACTCTTAACTGTGTTTTGTCACTTTCTAACCTAACCAAACCTTCCTTACCTTACCCTAACCTAGCATAATCTAACGTTACTCAACCTAACCTAACCTCACCTTACCATGCGGCGTCATTTTTATTAAAATATATTTTTAGAAAATATAAGAACAGACATCCCCATAAAATATGCCACACAGAGCGAATAGGATGATTCCGGAACTATGTCATCTTGATTATCCAAGTAGATTGAGGGCCTTAGGACTAACCCTTCAGACAAGACGCAATAGAGCAGATCTTATTGAAACATTCACAATTCTTAAACTTGAACCCGGGCTATTTCTTTATGATGTCACGCACCACCATTACGAAGGGACATAACTACAAGCTCGCCAAGTTATCATGCAGAGCAAACATAAGGAAATACTTCCATACATAAAGGATGGTAGACTTATGGAACGGTCTAACAGCCCAAACCGTGGAATCAAGTACTGGGCTTCATAATAGCCCTTGACAAAATTATCAAGAACAATGGAGGGTTCCTACACAGGCCACTGACCTCCTTCCCTGGGTATGGCCACTTTTTGTGGATGGCCAGTATAGGTAAATAAGTTGAAATACCAGAACCGAATAATGTCTTAATACATAATAAAAATTATATGAGCTGCAATTTCAAATGAACAAAAATATTAAGTTTGTTTGAGTATGCTGAGCACGGGAAGCATTGAAGAACTGAAGTTTAGATAGCAGGCATGATGGTACGAAGATGACGCGAGAGGTAGTGGGGGAGTAAGATAGCAGGCCAAGTGAAAAAACAAACAAACAGAAGATTAAGATAAGATGTAACTCATTATCCACAATAATTGGTACCTACCCAGAAATGACTGAGTATGTTAACTTCAAAGGTCTTGATAATACTCTCGTCAGGAGAGTCGAGGAGCTTCTTGCCGGTGACGATACCAGCGTTGTTCACCAAGATGTCCACCTGGTGACAGTCAATGGTGCACGTTTTATTTAACTACTAATACATCCACCTCACCTGTCACAAAGTATTATTTTGTGTCATGGCAACAATTAACACAACATACTAGACCGTAGTTAAGGTGAGGTACACTAACTTTGCCCACTTCCTGCTTGAGCTTAGTGGCGGCAGCATAGATGGCGTGTCTATTACACAGATCGACGGTGTAGGCGCGGCACTGCCCTCCCGCCGCCACCACTTGCCGCACCGTCTCCAAGTTGCCTGTTGGGGAGGACCTTCACGTGACACTCTACACCACCAACCGCCCCGCCACCCTGCACTACAGTACACCCCTCTCCTCAAACACCACACACTCACTTCTTAACCACCGCACATTCACGCTTATCCACCACACACACTACTACTTAATCAGTACACGCTCTTTTAACACCCATACTCTCACTATTTAACAAAAACACAATCCTAACAGTCACCATGCTACTGTCACTACCGAGATCTCCAGCACACGCTCGAGTACATAAATAACACACGTGCTGTTGCTACCCCGGCGTCACCCACCTACACATATCTGTACTCTGACCTCTTCCTCATTCAGGCTGTCACCAGCCCACCACAGCTTACCCAGTGACTTAATCTGGTGGTGGCTCATCATGACTCGAGGGTCTTCAAGTGGCATGCAACCTACTATTTCTTGTGTATTATCTTTTGTCATATCCTGTAGTCAAGAATATGTGTGTGTGTGTGTGTTTGTGTAGAACATTTCCATATCCAAGCCATATCTGATTGAGAAAAGATATCCTAGGTACTAACAACCTCAAAGTATGCGAGGAACCTGTATTGCACAACTTATCTCAATAGGAGAGACGTCAATCGATCACACTTGATGAATACAGACTTTTGTTCGGTACCCAAATTTAACATATCAGGTGGCCAGGTAAAGGGTTAAATAATTTACAGCATTGCTTAACTCTCCCAAAAGAGATGAGTTCGTCAATGAAGAGTTTGTTGGGGTCACTGTTCCTCCGAGAGAGCGTCAGGTTACATATCAACTTAGTGTATTAACAGTTATACAGTATAAGGTTATGTTTGATGGAAACTGTTGTGTAAACTTAGTCTCCATTCAAGGGAGTGTTAATAGGTAAGCATGAGTGTGTCTTCTTACCTTCCTCATTAACGTCCCAGGTGACGACGATGGCTCCCCTGGCTGCCAGTTTAATGCACATGAGGCGGCCAATGCCTGAACCGCCGCCCGTCACCAGGGTCACATTACCCCTAATGTCCTTCCTGCGGTAACTGCGGGGTATCAGCGTGAGCACCAACGTCTCTACCATGCAGTACACCGAGTATACCAGCCCAAACAACAGCCGCAGCACCAGTATTGCTATTTCTTTACCAGTGAGATCCATGGCTAACACCAGATGATGAGATCACTCAGCTGATACAAGATGATTTAACACACCTTGACCCTCGGGTTGATGTTCCGGGTCTCTGTAAAGTCGATATTTCATGTGATTCTTCAGCTAAACCTCAGTTTTAACTTACCAACTTATCAATTATGAAATGTACCGGACCTGGAAACACCTACTGAGATTACAACACGTGTAAAGTCGAACTAAATGGAAACAATCGAAACATTGATGTTCCCTCTACAAAAAGTACAAAACACATACGTGTATATATAAAGACTAAAAATATCACTACGCTAATTCAACCGTAACATTAATGTTTAATACATATCGTGAAAGTAAGCTCACTCCTGGACATGGGGTACACAATAACCAGTCAATCGGCTGTTAAGAAAATGAACCAAATATTTTTTCTTCTTACATAATAATATTGTTGTACTCTTGTACTCGTAAGATAAACATAAATACTTGTACTGGACTTCTTTTCTAAAACTTACTCTAGCGGATAATCGTTGTAGCTACCTTAAAAATCTCGTTCAAGATTCTTCGAACACTGCTGGAGACAGCTGGCAATTCAGGGCCGTTTGTTTGTTGTTAACAGTTTATTTAGCCAGAAAAATACAGATACAGAGTGGATAATAATAACAATATTAACATGGCTGAGCCAGTTGAGAACCTGAGCCCTCTTTGAGGCACCTGATATATACTATACATTTATCTCAAGGAAGTATTATGTAACATTTAGTATCATCTGGAATAGTACAATAGCATGACAGTAATAAGTACATCTCATAATGTTATCACGGTTATCACTTCAATATTTATTTATTTTATTATTTATTATTTTTATTTTTTATTTATACATACATATACACATACCTATACATATATACACATATATACATATATACACACATATATATATATATATATATATATATATATATATATATATATATAATATATATATATATATATATATATATATACATATATACATATACATATATATATATATATATATATATATATATATACATATAAATTAGAGTGGAATTTAAAAACATAAGTATAATGGGGGAGCAGTACAACCTGGGTTGTGCAGTAATAAGGTTGAACAAGACAGAGCTTTCAGGATTATGTCTAGTTGGCAATTATGTGTATTGCAATGGTAATCACTTATTTATTTACATGATAATTTCCGATAAAACGGATTTGGTGGTACAATAAAAGCAGGTACTGTATATATAGCAAGTGTTTCAAGAAATATTAATACTTCGACAAGATATTTTTTTAGAGATGATTTAAAGGGAGGGAGCGTAGTCTTTGCTCGGATGGGTGGGGGTAAGTTATTCCATACCTTCACACCATGATATTTTATGGAGGTCTGGGACTGAGAGGAGCGCAAGGGGGGTGGTCTTAGTAGCTCTGGGTGCCTTAAGTTGTATCTCTGATTAATCCGGAACTGGAAGTAATTATTGTCAAGCAAGTGATTGATAGATTTGTAAGCAAAGAGGGCACAGCAGTAAGTGTTAATATCTTCGAATTTTAAAAATTTCAATATAACAAATTTTTCGTTTTGTGATTGTTTTTTTCAAGTAGGTCATTGTCCGTACAACTCTCTTTTGTGCAGTAACCAGAGATTGTGATTTTGAAGAGCCAGAGGCCCCCCATAGTGTGTGACAGTGTATCAGGTGTTGGTAAACAAGATCATGATAGATTTCTTTCATTTCTGTGAGAGTGAGTGACTGCCGAGTGTGATACATGATACCCCACTGTTTATTGACTTTACTGTGAATGAGATATTGTTATAAATAATTCCACTTGCTTGGTTGTTAGGAGTGTTGCTAGTCCAGATATGGTCTATCACAGTGGCAGAGGTGGCAGTTACTCTAGTGGGTTTGGTTATAGTGTTGAAGAAGAGTTTAAAATGACAGGTAGCAAGAAGGTCTAATACTGAGGTGTCGGTTTCTGATTTTAATAGATCAAGGTTGAAATCTCCTGTGATGTAGCAGTCTTTCCTCTCTGAACTTATGATAGAGATAAGCTCCGAAAATTTGTCAAGAAATTCCTTACATTAGTGTGGGGTCTTCTGTAGATTGTCCCTACTAGGATATTTCGTGTGTCGTTACGTAATTCAATGAAAACACTCTCCATGTACTCCTCCTGAACCTTTAAATCATCTCTTACAGAAGTTTTATACTTGATATCAACATATAGGGAGACACCACCGCTGTGTCGTGACGTGTTGACGCAGTGTCTATTATAATTAGGAATGTTATACAAATGGTCAATATCGTTAGTGAGTTTGATCTCACAGAATTAAAGTACATCAAATTTGTGGGCAATAGAAGATAAACACTGATCTAAAAAGGTATCTAGATGAAGGGGAATACTGCTGATGTTATGGCTAATCAAGGAGAAGGAATGAGGTAGTAGGAGACTAGAACTAAACTCGGGGGGAGTCAGGAAAGTAATAGTTACAGTTTGGGTTGGTGTAACCCAGCGAGTTTTGTAGAAAGGCGTCAGGATCGATATGAGGGAGTATTGTGTCGACACCATGGGTAAAGGGGGGTGTAACACATACGATCTAGCACATCTAAGGGAATGACACTAGTATCATTATTGTGTACTATAGTACGTAGTAAAAATTATGAATGAAAGTAAAAGGTTATCGGTGATTGGTTACTTAGTTCCCCGTTGCTTAATTAATGGTTGGGCTTTGTTGTTTCGTATCATATTAAACTACGTTCCATAGTAAACAAACAGCCTGAGTTACCAGTTGTCTCCAGCAGTTATAAAAATCTTGAACGAGATTGCTATACATGTCATCTAAGCCGATGCATAAATTTGTGGGGTAAAACTATCATTCTAACCAATATTCTTCCAGTTATCTGCATTTTGATCACACGCAAACAGTCACCACCCACCTGTTAAGTATTTATAAATATTCCCTTCTATATTTAAGCTTTAACAATGATCGTTTGGCAAGGTGGGTGGGGAACGCTTGAATACTTTACTGTACAGGTTACGCCCCGTAACCTGTGTCCAGCACTAAATATTATTTTCCATCGCACAAGTCCTAAAATTAGATATTACTTTATCATACACCATCCGGACACCCCCCCCAGGATTTCCAGAAGAGGAAATTATTTTCTTACTTTGCCTACTTTAACGTTTTTCAAATAGCTGTGATAATTAATGGTGCTTTCCAAAACATAACATTTTCTACCTATTGAAGTTCTCTGTTCCCTACCACATTTTTTTTAGGATTTATTCTTTATTTATAAACAATCATTAACTCTAAGCTCAAATTACAGCCCCTTTTCCTCTTATCTGTTTACAAGAGTTTGTAATGCCTTTTCACTATCTGTAATACGAGCAGCATTATCTATATACCGAATACTTGCTATTATCGCATTATTAACTTTCATTTCTACATCGCTTCTAAAAACTTCTTAACAAAAATTCCAAAGCGATATTATTCAATGCTGAAGGCAACACACTCGGCCGAACCCAAAATCAACTCATATCCCCCCACTAAAGATCAGGCTCTGGTTAAAGAAACCAAGAGTAAAGAAACTTATCACCAAAACGTTTTTTAGGGTGAGAGTTGTAAGCTTTTGGAATAATCTGCCAGAGTGTTGTGACGGCACCAAGTGTGAGCTCATTTAAGACCAAGTTACGACGCAGGTTCAGATTACGTACTTTTTAGAGACAGTGCATGCCCTGTACTTGCCAACAGTGCATAGACATTGACCGACCACCAAAGCGCTTGGCGAACAGGACGATCAGTGGCGAAGAGGATGTCTGTAAACGTATTGTGTTTAACCCTGTCAAACGCTTTTTCAATGTCCACAAAACTAACAGAGTTCACTCAAAATTTTCAAACCAAATGTACGGCCGCCGGCAAAATACTCTCGACACGTCCGGTAGCAAGGCACACCAAAGTGTTCCCTTTTTTTTACGAGGATTAGCCCACCCGGCCACAGGTTCACACTGACCCACGTCGGGGATTCGGGAACGAAAATGGAATAATAATAATAATAATAATAATAATAATAATAATAATAATAATAACAAAATTTAAAATATTAAAATAATAATAATAATGTATTAATAATAATATAGAACCATAAAGAAACACACTACACAAATGGAAAAAAAATATCAAGAGTAAGAAGTGATATATGTATGTTGTGTTGTCTAAGTAAGAGGAACAATTGAGACTGTGGTGGATTCCTCCCCTACAAGCACCGAACCTTCTCGAATTCCCCAGCCTACGCCTCCAGCGCCGCCCACGGTGCGGGGGTCAAATATCTACCCACGCCTACCCCTACCTTATAAAGCCTGACACCGCTGTGACCAGCCTCTCTCTTTCTACACAGTGCCACCTGCAAGCAACACCTCCTCCTCCGGGCCAGCCTGGCGGCTGCCGTTCCCGCCAGCGACCTTGGCGTCCCTCAAGCCGCGTGTCCCTCCTCTGGGCACCCTCACCACCCAGCTCTCTCTACTCAACGCTTATTACCATGCTACCTACCCAGCAACAAGCTGCATTGTACATCCAATACAATATGTATACAGTGAGCACATGTGAGTTTCCTTTCTCCATCCCATCCTGAGTGTGAACCAATATCGCATACCCCTACAAGACCTGCAATCCTGAGTAAATGGAGCAGAAAGATCAGCAACCTGGGACTTGGGTCGCAATTTTCGTGATGCTATATGGCAGCGGGGTCTACCATTAGACAACATAGTATATGTATGATTTTTGGCCTTTATGTGTATCTACAGTATGTTGTCTGTATTTTCTCATGCTACCAGATGTGTCAAACGTATTTTATTGGCTACTTGACCTTGTTTCGCTAGTTCTCTTTTCCCTTTCTAAACTATTTTGGTCTTTAGATATCTTACTTTCGATTCTTGTTTTTATTCTGTTAAAAATAATGTTCATTAAACCTTCGTAAATACGACTTATAAAACTGGGTGCACTTTTGGCGGACGCCTGCCCAACTCACTGCTCAAAGTTGAAGAAGCCACAAGTCCAGAAAACCATAGAAAACTGTGAAGGCAAACTTTTTCGGAGAGAATTGTAAACTTTGGGAACCATCTGCCAGAGAGTGTTGTGACGGCGCCGAGTGTGAGTTCCTTCAAGACCAGACTTGACCAACACTGGGGCAGGTTCAGGTACATTCTGGAATCAGTACATCATACATGCCAAAGGCTTGTCAACAGTACTTTAACTTATATCCTCTTCACCACTGATCGACTCGTTAGTCGCTTGGGCGATCGGTCACGTTTGTTACGCACTTTTGGCAAGTACTGGGCATGCACCGGCTCCTGAATATACCTAAACCTGCTCCAGTGTTGGTCAAGTCTTGTCTTGAAAGAGCTCACACTAAGTGCCGTCACAACACTTTCTGGTAGATTGTTCCAAGAGTTCACAACCCTCACTCCGAAAAAGTTTGCCCTCACAGTTTTCTGGACCGGCGGCTTCTTCAATCTTGAGCTGTGACCCCTTGTGGGGCGAGCGTCCGCCAGCTCCAAGTAAGGACACTCGACTGAGTAGTGCCCCTTGAGATGCTTATACACCTCACTTAGGTCACCCCTTGCCCGTCTGTAGTATAAACTATGCAAGTTCAGGCGCTCCAATCTCTCGGGGGTAGCTGAGGTGCCGAAGGGCAGGCACCAGTCTGGTGGCCCTCCTTTGAACATTTTCAACCAACTGACAGTCCCTAGTAGATCTCGGGGACCAGACAGGGGTGACAGTACTCCAGATTGGTAAGCACTTCACTCTTGAAGATCGTTACGAGGGATGGGCCGTCTAGATATCTGAACGACGTAAGAGATGTGGCCGACCGCCCAAGTGACAAGAGGATAAAAGTAAAGTGATTCAACTAAGGTTGGCCTAAGAACACCGTTAAAAGCTTGTATAATTTTTCATAAATTTATCCCTTTATTGTGTAGAGCTTTTAGTTAGTCACCCTAGCTTTACCCAAGGACCCAAATGGAAATAAGCCTAGCGGTTGTCTTGAACTATCCTTGGTTGAGGTAATTTCTTAGCATGTACTAAAACAATGACTATTAATGAATAAATCACTATCTATCTCTACGAGTCACCCACATGAAGGTAGTAAAGTAGTAACCTGAGGGGAGAGGAGTTGTGGCGGTTCTTCCCTGGAGGGATCGCGTGGCACACTGACACGGAGCTACTGACGCAGCCTCCACTACTGTCTCAACGCCCAGTGCCTCACCCACAGCCCCACCCGGCAGCGTGTTTTTTTTCCTGAGGGCTATCGTCATTTTCAACAAGTGGCACCGTCGCAGTGTTTGAGGCGCGGCACCACTGCACACTCCGTAAGAAAGAATAAGAGACGATCATTCATGCTTGGCTTAATATTGCATTTCCTAACGTAATAGATACTAATACAAACAAATAATAACCTAACCTAGCCAGCACGGCCAAAATAGAACGAATTTTTGTTGCCACCAGCTGATAGTACTGTACAGTGGTGCCGCGCTTCAAGCACTGCGACCTGCCGCTTGTTCAAAATGACGGAAGCCTTCAGGAAAAAAAAATTCGCCACCCGGGCACCCACCCTTCCCTCCAGTGCCCGCCACACTCATCCCATGGTACATGCGAAGGTGCCACATTTTAATATTGTATCTAAAATGTTTTCGTTATTCCTGAAAAGGGCAACTTCACATCTACAGTATACGTATATAGATAATGTACAGGAGTATATAAATATTCTGTATGTTTTCTTTATCTGCCACGTGCAGACGTATGCATGGAGACATATATTTAGAAATATTAAATAGTGTTGTGTACAGAACATTATAACACGGCTCTAATTATCTCCACGGTGAAGCGCAATGACAAACACAACCATCCCGCGACTCAGGGTGAAGGATCAATGTGAAGTGACCCGACCTAACCAGTAGGAATGGATCCAATTTAAACTACAATTCACCTGGAAAATGTGGACAATCCTGGGAGGTAACTGGTTAAAACGTCGGGCAGTGAGTTTATGTGCCGTGTGAACCGTCAGTGGCAGCCACTACAGTACTGATTAAAGGCAGGACGACTGACCCACGGGGTACATGTCGTGGACTTCACAGTTTACGGTTGGTACAATAGTCCAAGTCAAAGTAGACGGGGTCTTATTAGGAAACTTTTACTATCATATTGTATATGCAATTACTATTGCAAAAAAAAGATGGAGGAAGTTTTACAGAAAAAATATGAACTTACTTAGAATCATGTGTTAAGTTACCAAAGAAGTACTGTACCACCGGCCCAACGTCACACGTAACAGCCCTTACGATTGTAAAAACTACTATAAAATGCATTTCAGCCTTTGTGAATGATAATAGGAACCAAACTAACCCAAGTTAACTAACTTAACATATCCAAAAACATGCTAAGATATTTACGTTAGATTAATTTGGTTCATGCCATCTATCAAAGGATTTAATGCCGTAGCCTCACCGCTCGCCATGTCAACAACTCGACTACTGGAAGTATCGTATCTCACCTGTTGAAGACGTTTTAGCTACACGGAATAGCATCTAAAACGCCTTAACCTAGTAATCAGATCACATTATAACGTCAACACCATACTAGGGGCTGCACTTTGCCTGCATATTTTTGCTAAAAAAATAATCTAAAATTGCCACTTCTATAGTTTTATTTGGCCCATGTTCAATACTCGTGAATGCCTTTCGTTATTTTTAATTTTGGCTCCTCTAATTTTTAGTGCGCCAATCTTAAAGTTGCCAGAATCTACATAAACAGCAATATTTGACAAATATTTTCTTCCAGTACTTTTATGCATAATTAGAGTAGATAATGTGGAGAAGCAATTTCTTAGACTTAATTTCAATTTCGGGGTCAAGGACGGTCTTTTATCGTGGTGAAATCGTCAGCTGCAAGGAAGTTGACAAGAGATGAAGAGAAAAAGGTGATTAACTTATTACATAGAACAACGCATTGATATGTAGCTCAAACATTACGTAATTAACCAAAATTGTAGTTTTATGTGCTACATATCTCATACTTACACTATAACGTCTTTTATTAATTGGTGATACCAAGACGATTTTTCAGAATTTGCTAATTCTTGTTTACTGCATTTAAAAAAAATTTAAATACAGTATACACAATAAAATTTTGACCTACGATAATTTTCTAATGAAACATGTTAGGTCATTTCTCCGTTTTCAACACTGGCTAAATGTTGATAATCAGTTGTAACTCATGTAGAATTGTTCTGTAAGTAGTGTACAATATAACCTGAATTAAATGCAATGTACAGTACTGTACTTATACAAGGCTGTCTGAGGCTCATTCAACTTTAATATCTTAGAAATACTGTACTGACAAAATAGCTATTCCAAATCAATAAAACCTCAGTGTAAAAGTTTTTCAAACTTAATGGGTTATTTGGTGAAGAATACAAAAAACGGTTATTACTGGACACATTTTGAGATAATAAACAAAGGTGAGGCGAGTAATGATGGCTTACAGAATTATTGATTTACATAGTGCCATCGCAGTAAATGTTACTACAGTAGTGATGTTATACCCAGGAGCCATAAGTGAAATGAAAATGAAAATATTCATCTCTTATTTCAGAGCGAGGTGAAGTGTCTAGTGGCACACCATTACTTGTTTGCAGATTATCTTATGTTTATGATAAAGCAAATTTATCCATTACCAATTTTTAGGAAAATTTAATATACCTGTGACCTTTATTACTGATACAAGAATTTTTCAGGATTTCATTATGAAATGGAGCTTCAATTATTATTCTTATCTTATATTATCAACACACCAATAATACAATGTACAAATAACTGTTTCACCCTTAACCTGTCATATTACAAGCTACAGCATCAAGTAACATTACCTCTTCACTAAACAAGTTAGATAGGAAATTGACCACAGAAGAAGTAAACATATTTTATTCTGCAATTATGTTTTTTTCAGTTACACAAATATTCATATTGTAAGGATTTTCTTTTATTTCTTCAATCCCCCCAACAGCTGCCTGGTTATGTAGAGCACATGAGGGACGTACAGTATGTATGAGGTGTCTGTATCCTTTAACTGTATATTTTGCGGTTAGTTTTGTTGGCTGTCAAATGAATACTGTTAGTAGTACTTTCTCTTGGATTTCTGTAACTTGCATTTTAGTGTAGTCTTGGAAATGGCCCTCATTAACAATACCTTATAAAAATATTTGGTGATCGCTGAACATGTGTTTAAGTATGTGGAAAAAAATCTTAAACCCCTGAGGATAGATGTTCCTGAAACATTTGACATATAGGAGAAACAAAAAACAAAAAGGTACTGCAGTCAACTGGTGTTCGGGTTACGGTGTTTGCTAGAGGTGCACTTCTTGTCAATTAGATGTTATGTGATTCTTGCCATTCATATTCATTACAGGTACTGTATTTATCTTGTTTTAAATACTGAAAGACCTATAGTTCTTGCTAATGGTATCTTGTTAATTTACTTGCAGCAGTTCTTTGTAATTTATGGTCTACATAATAACATGTCTTTTATGTTTTGTTTTTCCTTCCCTGAATCATTCTCAAAGGTTAGGGGGCTGGCTACTTGAATCTCTCTCTCTGTTACATTCTTTTTATTTTCGGTCTCATCCACTCTTAGTTCTACCATATTATGCGTCTGAACTCTCAACCATGCCTCCCCCCCCTCACCTTTACTTCTGTCAAACTCCTGTTTCTTCACTTGGAGGAGCTCTTCATGGGCATCATCTGAAATACCCATGACAAAGTTTAGTGGGTCTTGATGAATGCTCACTGTGTTGGAGATAATATAAAATGATAAGTTAATAAAAAAAAATCTTGTAATGTAAAAGTTAAAAAGGACGAAGTTTTGTTTATCGGGGAAAGACTGTCAACAAGACGTCTTGTATGAACAGAAAAATGGAGAACCTTGATTGGGGGATAAAAAAGGGGGAGAGAAAGGCAAACCAAATATCAGCAAAATTTAAGATATTTCAAGGATGACAGGAAGGTTAACAATGTAACAGCAGTAATCACAGATTCTTTAATAGTAAAAAACGAGAACACGTGTTGAAGGTGCAGCCATAAATTGTACACTGCAGGTTTATAAAAAGCAGATATTAATTCTCTTATCACAATTATATAAACCAAAATTTTACTAACCTGTAGTAGTTTGTCTATTAATCTTTCTTCCTTCCCTCAAACTTGTCCATCATAGAGGTGACACCCATTATCTCACCAAGATAATGGGACGCCTTTTCAGGAAATCCACTGTAAAGAGCAAAACTAATTTAATTTCTCTTTATGAAAGGCTCCTTGGCTCTGCTGTGGTGCGGCACTGATCTGGCCAACAGCCACATAAGTTTAATCGTCTTTCTTCATCGGTAAGAGATGACATACAACATTAACAATTTTCTATGAGACTGCAAACCAAAGAAGCGTCACCTTCTACATGTGACGTTACGTTATGTTAAGTTAGGTTAGGTCAGATGAAGCTGATTTCTACCAAAAATAGTGTATCATTTGCCGGGTTAAAAATTATTTAAAAAGTTTTAAATGTTCTTTGTATGTACAAAAGAAACAAGGGCAGACACCGCTGTGCACTGCTTACTTTGGGCCAGTTAACTAAACAAACATTGTAAAAATTTAAGAATAATTTTGATAAAATAAAATGCCTACACAGTAGTCTTTGAGCTTTGCTTCGTAGATTAGAAACTCAATTCTAGAAAATTCACAAACAATATAACCTGTGTTTTAATTCTACGTCCTCCTATTATCTGCTTATATACCAGTATTTATTTTTTTTAAGATACAAACTATAAGCATATTTTTCCTTATTGAAAACTGAAGACTCAATGACTAAAAATTTAATGTAAACTTCATGTGTAACAACGTGATACTTACGCTCTTATTAAATGAACTATCCTCATGTGACCAGGAATTAAGAGGACTGGGGTGTTCATCAAAATGGCATCCACCACTTCCTCAGCCACGTATTCAGGTTTTAGAACAGGGAAAATCCTGTGTACACAAATCCATCATTAGTGACATAACACTGGATACACGACTCAAACCATCTCCCAGTAATAATAGAATAAACAACAACAAAACTACACTTTTAAATTAAAAATACATACTAAATTAATGAAAGGATACACGATTACAAAAAACGGAAAACTCCAAGGAAGCTTAATATTTACTTAACAACAATAAATGTCTCTTAAATTTTCTTTTGTTGATAACGAGTATTTATCAATCATGGAAACAGAGTTAAAATATCTTAGTTGTTGAGGCGGAGTAATGCATTATAAGGTCAACAACTTACTTGGATTGAACACCCTTGAACATTCCCGTCCCGATGTACATGGGACACACCACAGTTGTCTTGATGCCATTCTTACCCTCGGCCTGTACCAAATATACAGTAATAATGTCAAGATCATTTCGTCATCAATCATATTAAACACACACACTGAACCTCGTATACAATTAATTATACAGTGAGCCCATAATTATCTGAATCAAGCCATGACATTTTGAGCACCAAGAAGTTCAAAGTAAAGTCAGTAAATCTTAGTTGTGGTGACAGACTCGCCTGATAGGTGTAGCAAGGGTTAGGAGTGACTATCAGCATCAATGTTTCCTTTACCTCAACATGTCTCATCGCCTCTTACTTGCTCTATCTGTGTGCCTCTGTCTGCTCCAACCTACGTACAATATGACATCAAGGACATTGGACATTGCGATATGCCAACATGGAGCAGGACCAACAGGCATATCCGAATATCCATCGTCTGTTGTGCCATACTCTTTCACATACATTGTGTGGAAATAATTTTTTCTCGTATTTAAATGGCTGCTGAAATGGCCACCACTATGACACTATCAGTAGACACCAGCCATGATCTGGCTGCTGCTGTTACTGCTGCTGCTCAAGTTATGCTGTTCCAACTACTCGTGTGTGTGTATGTGTGTGTGGTCCTAAAACGAAAATTTTTGCTCCGGAAGACCGTGAATAATTTAGGTATTACTTACCTTGAATTCGAGGCGGAGGGATTCGTCAAAGCCTACGGCGGCAAACTTGGAGGAGCAGTAGTCGACGAGGCCATTGCAGGGTAATTTGCCGGCCATGGAGGCGATGGTGACAATATGACCCTTGTTGAGAGCCATCATGTCTCTCAGGAATGCCTTTGTTGTCTGCCGGTGACCAACACAGGTGTAAAAATATATATATATATATATATATATATATATATATATATATATATATATATATATATATATATATATATATATATATATATATATATATATATATATATATATATACAGTAGCATTGTTTAATGTCTTTTTCAGATGGTAACCTTCTGTATAAATCTATGTGAAGGAAGAATAAAAATGCATTACATAATTAGTTAAACGGACTATGTCAACGATGTCCCCTCATAGTCAGTTGTGGCATACAGTATCTCACGTTGAGAGTGGTAGTAGTGAGCTTTACTGCCTGAGTCAGGAAATCACTTCACATGGTTCCATTATAATATACTGTATTTGGATCATCTCATAGTGTACTGGAGGAAACATTTTGACAGTTAATTTGACTGGTCATCAAACATTCTCTGTAAGTATATTGATTCACTTCCACTAATAAGTTCATTTTAGCATACGAGAATTGTACACTGGCAATACAGGTTTGAACAATTAGTAATGTAGCGTTTACTTTCAGATAAGATAAACGTCCACGTCCTCTTGACCTTAGTATTAAGGGTTTACTACCAAGGGCTTATCTAATGAAGCTAGACCAGTGCTGAGGCTGGAGGGGGGGAGCCGGCTCACTATTACCAACACAACCAAAACATCCTCTACACCTGCACACGACCTAAATCCTAACTGTCCAGTGTGTAATACTATTAGCCATATTTGTGCAGCTGAATCTCCAGTGTGAAGCAATTCTAATAATGATGACAGTCCCACAAACCTGGTGATCACCCCTCATCACAGCCCCCCCCCCCCTTCTCCTCCTCCATCTCGTCACTCCTGATAAGAGCACGACAAGATTGGGAATTTTCCCCTAGTCAGAACACTTCACCTCTCTGGTCATGACACCTCCTTAAGGAACACCTCCCGTGACCGAGATTAATGATCTCCATACACACGGAGACCTTGTACGTCAATACATTCCACATCCACGAGTCACGGCTCCACACTCCCAGGTCACAGCACAACACCACCAGGTCATAAAATGCCAGTAGCTATTTAAGAAATCAGGTGTTGGGGGCTGAACCTAAATTGAGTTACCAGCAATATCAAATGGTATCTTATCTCAGCCTCCGTACCATACTGTAAACACAAACACGACAGTACCTAATCCTTGGTGTCATAAGAAAGCATCTGGCTGGCTTACTTATACTGATACTTCTCTTACTTTTCACTCTCAAGGGACTACTGAATTTCTAACCTAAATTACGTACTTAAATAGAGGCTTTAGTTGTCAAAGCAGTAACACATAATAATATGTACCAATGACGCCGGAAATTCACGAAGACATCACCATGACAAGATGTAGGTTTATATCACCACAAGATTCACCCCTCTAGTGTATTTCACCTGAAGAACTTATCACCCTAACACTACCTAAGTGGTTTAGACTAGGTTACTTTAAGTTAGTATTATTGTTGTTATTCTTTATGTTAAATAAACTGCTGGAGGGGAAATGAAAATACATTACCAAGTGACGTCAGTACCTCTCAGTGGAGGGTGGCAGTCCACACCTTAAGCTACTTACCCAGAAATGACTTAATGCGTTGACCTCGAAAGTCCTGATAATACTCTCGTCAGGAGAGTCGAGGAGCTTCTTGCCGGTGACGATACCAGCGTTGTTCACCAAGATGTCCACCTGGTGACAGTCAATGGTGCACGTTTTATTTAACTACTAATACATCCACCTCACCTGTCACAAAGTATTATTTTGTGTCATGGCAACAATTAACACAACATACTAGACCGTAGTTAAGGTGAGGTACACTAACTTTGCCCACTTCCTGCTTGAGCTTAGTGGCGGCAGCATAGATGGCGTGTCTATTACACAGATCGACGGTGTAGGCGCGGCACTGCCCTCCCGCCGCCACCACTTGCCGCACCGTCTCCAAGTTGCCTGTTGGGAAGGATATACCATAAGCTGCCTGTCATGGTGTATCATGAGCACACCTTTAACCACTGTACTGATAATTAAGGTACTTTATTGACGGAGACCATAATGATTAAGCAATGAAGAAGTATAGAATCCCTGGACAAACTCATCAGAAACGCTGCGAGGATGAAGCAAGCCACTACCACCTTCTCTGTCTGAGGATTAAACTCAAATAAATTACACCTAAATGATACTACCCTGTTCAAAATAAATTGTTAACTATTTAAGCTACGTCAAACCTGTAAATACATTACATTAACGAATCAAGATGAGTTTTACTGAAAATTTAACCAATCCAAATTTCATATACGTAATTAACCTACGTTTACACGCTGTGGGTTCTTTAAGTTACGCGCCCTGAGTTTCCTATAGCAATAAAATCAACCAAATGTAATGATATATGTACAGTAAATGTTGATTCTCAGAAAAACACACAAACACTTAAACACGCCTGAAATGTATTTTTTCTCTGGGTTGTTGGTATCGTTTACATTCTGTACTCAGCGGCGTTCAGTTGGGTTAGTCTGCTCTATACTGTACTTTTAATTACTTTTATCCTCTTCACCACTGATCGGCACGTTAGCCACTTGGGCGATCGGTCACATCTCTGTTACGCACTGTTGGCAAGTACTGGGCATGCACCGGCTCCTGAATGTACCTGAACCCGCTCCAGTGTTGGTCAAGTCTGGTCTTGAAAGAGCTCACACTCGGTGCCGTCACAACACTTTCTGGTAGATTGTTCCAAGAGTTCACAACTCTCACTCCGAAAAAGTTTGCCCTCACAGTTTTCTGGACTTGCGGCTTCTTCAATCTTGTGCTGTGACCCCTTGTGGGGCGAGCGTCCGCCAGCTCCAAGTAAGGACACTCGACTGAGTAGTGCCCCTTGAGATGCTTATACACCTCAATTAGGTCGCCCCTTGCCCGTCTGTAGTATAAGCTAGGCAAGTTCAGGCGCTCCAATCTCTCAGGGTGGTTGAGGTGCCGAAGTGCAGGCACCAGTCTGGTGGCCCTCCTTTGAACATTTTCAACCAACTGACAGTCCCTAGCATATCTCGGGGACCAGACAGGATGACAGTACTCCAGATGGGGAAGCACTTCACTCTTGAAGATCGTTACGAGGGACGGTCTAGATATCTGAACGACCTTCTTATGAGACCCAATAATTTATTTGCCTGATTTACCTTCTTCTCGCAATGGCCCGAGAACTTCAGCTCATTGTCATCATACACACCTAGGTCCTTCTCACATTCAGTCTCAAAAAGTGCAGTTTCTTCATCCAGTTGGGACATACTATACGCCTCCTTACCGTTGGTACGCCCCAGGTACATCACCTTACACTTCGTGACATTGAATCTCAGCAGCCATTTCATCGACCATTCTTGGAGCTCACAGAGATCCTTCTGCAGCTCTTCACAGGCCGCATGGTTCTTGATTTCCCGAAATAACTTTGCGTCATCGGCATACATTTGCATGGAGGAGTGTACAACGTCGGGCATGTCATTTATGAAACAAACAAACAACAGCGGGCTCTTATTAGTAACTCCGGCCCCCCTCCATTCTCAGAAGCTGCAGCATTTGCTAAGTACACTGTATTTTGCAGGGTGTGGTTAGAAATGTCATTGTTTACACGGCGCTCGACTCCTCCCGGCTGGTAGGCGGAGCTGGTGCCACCTCTCGGGTGGGTGGAGGGTGCGCTGCTGCCTCCTGGCCCTGTGTCGGCACACTTGCTTCCACTACCCTCCCCCTGAATATAACCCAAGTACACTCGCCTCCGTTCCTCCTTGACTCCTCCCTCTTCTTCAGAGTCCCTAGCTGCTGTAGAACCTGTTCTGATCCTGCATTACTCTCCGCCACCTCCCGTGGCCCTACTAATGCCTCAGCATAACTCTTCTTAGCAACCACCTCCATTCTATCGGCTACTTCCTCAATCTTAGCAAGGATCTCTTTCCCAACTTGTTCTAGTTTGGCAACCAGCAAGGCTCCAGCTTCATCTATTTTCGTCCTTAGGGAACTCGTTCCTCTATGGCTTACAATCGCCTCTTTCACCTTGACTATGCAGTCAGGGCAATGCCAGCAACAGCCTTCATGCTTTACGGCAACTTGCATCGTCCTAAACACTGCATTGGTCAGGCCTGTACCATCTATATCCGTCGGACCGTCGCCCCCCTGAAGTAATCACATACCATACCCCTCATGGTTGTTGCTGTTGTGGGGGTGCAGACTGTACTGGACTGTATACGAGTTTTTCAAGCATTTACCGTCTTATAAAAAGTTTACAAAATACAAGTAAATTCAAACACGGACAATTTATCTCTACTTCGAATTAAACTGTTTAAAATAATTTAAATTTCTTTGCTTTTAACACCGCAATTGATTAATTACAAAAATCCATTGTTAAAATATGAGAATATTTGTACTATATCTTATTTCCATTTACAATACAAACATTAACCAGGTATAATACAATTGAATAGGCGCTTTATTAAAAAGTATTTACCTTCCACAGAAGAATTTTAAGTAATTATGTTTTCTTAAAGGAGTTTACTATATGATGAGATCAGCCATTCATCATATTACGTGTGTTATGTTGTCCCTTTTAATGTTTGGTTTTATGTATACAGTACTGTCCTATATGGAAGCATAGCTGTACTGTACAATACAGTACTCTGCTGGAGTGCGTCTGATGTACTGCTGTCTGATGAGTAGTGTCGTGTGACGTGAGTCTTTTTTTGTAATTGCAGAATATAACTACAGTTAGTATGAGAGTATCTACTTACCTTCCTCACTAACGTCCCAGGTGACGACGATGGCTCCCCTGGCTGCCAGTTTAATGCACATGAGGCGGCCAATGCCTGAACCGCCGCCCGTCACCAGGATCACATTACCCTTGATGTCCTTCCTGCGGTAACTGCGGGGTATGAGCGTGAGCACCAACGTCTCTACCATGCAGTACACCGAGTATAACAGCCCAAACAACAGCCGCAGCACCAGCATTGCTATTTCTTTACCAGTGAGATCCATGGCTAACACCAGATGATGAGATCACTCAGCTGATACAAGATGATTTAACACACCTTGACCCTCGGGTGATGATGTTGCTGTTCCGTGTCTCTGTAAAGTTAATATTTTGCATGATTCACAATTTCTATAAAATCTATTACAAATTACATGTTTATCTGATGACGATGTATTGGCAACGAAAGTGCTCGTATGAGAAATTTTCGTTATTTGCCAAGAGAGGCATCTTCGTTGGGCGAGGAAAAGGAAGAAAGCGTAGATGATTATAAATGAATGAGGAGTACAGTAGTAATACGCATGTCGGCCTAAGTGAAGTAACTCCATATAAACAGCTGAAGAAATACTTAACACTGAAAAATAATTGCCTTATCTGTCCAATCGTGGCTATATTTGGGAACTTGTCGTCACGTCCGTGGTAGTTTACTAATGTAATATACGCTAGATATTTTCTTATATAATGCAGTATTAATGAAATAAAATGGAGATCATCAAATGAAAATATTTATTATTGTAGATTTTGGTTCATGGAAGACATTATTCAGTACTCATCCCCAGAAGATAACCTGGGAAATCTTACTAGCAGTTCATCAAAAGTTCTTTCGTAGTCAAGAGAATAATAACGTCTATAATTTCCAGTTTTGCCAGATGTTGAATATTAGACGTTAAATACGAGATGCCAGATGAGATGTGTAGTCACTTATTATAATGAGTCTCGGAACCTATGAGGCCTGTCTTGGGAGTCACAGCTGTACACTACACCACATAATACAAGGATTAATGTCAGGGAGTTCATCCTTCACTTACACAACCGACTTTTCACGTAAATCTCATTAATAAAATAATACTAATTACGAAGAACTTAGCTTTTCAAAGATAACCAGTCACTGAGTGAATGAGTAATCAAGATAAATGGTTTATAATTTACCACCACAACTGCGTAGACTAACCTATGTAGTGGAGCGCGGCACTCCTCGACCCCAGACAGCACAGTACACACTGGCATGGCAATTTAATCTGGCACTGACTACGCTGGAGTTGCCAAACAGAGAACTTTGCCCCTTGAGCCTTATCATACGGGCACTACTCGTTGATATCGTTGTTATATATTAATTCATGTATTGTTTAAAAGGGAAGAGTATTGTAGGGTTACGTGAGAGATCCACTACAGTATGTTCATCGGGAAATCGCATAAATTTTCACTTTTTACTAAAAACTGGAGGGAAAATATGTCTATTTTCTTTTATAGATACATACTAAGGTAAATAATGTATGATGTGTGATTATTATCAGCATCAATTTGAGCTTGATTGATATTACTGTATTATGAATTTCCTTAACTTAAAAAGATTGAAAAATTAATGTTTTGAGACTAACTGCACAATTCTTTACATTCCCAACCAAACCGAGCCTAATACGGATTCCGTTCTGGTTCATTATCTTTTTCGCCACTTGCCACATTACAATCTGGTCATCGCAAGTGGCGCACGATTTTTTCATTGGTCAATTACTAACTACCGTATGCTTACCGACTGTGTAGTGCAGTATAATGCAATGTTACCTAGTCTGGGAACAGTTTGAAGTATAGTATAAAGCCCTAATCAGTGAATAACTGTATAAAACTGCTTGAATGATATTATATATCTATAAATAAAGTAAAATATATACAGTACAATGTCATCTACTGTGTTTCTAATGTTAAGCCGGACGCTGGTCTTTCTGATTTCGCCAACTCGTCTTCATTCAGAATGTTAGTGTTAAGAAGAGGACCTGAACACGACACAATCCTGACATCACATCCTGGTGACACTCAGCCTGTGTTTTGTTGACTCAGGCAATGAGTTGGGGTAGAGGAAACCCAGCTTGGTGGGGAAAGAGGGGTATATGACACATCTCTCCCTTCTGCTAGCTAATCGCGACACTGGCACCCGGCAACACTGTATGTATCCTGGTTGGGCTGGGTGTACTCCCACCATCCCACCTACCCATCATAACACGACCTTTGTGCTTACTTCCGCTGTTGCCCCTCAAAATATGTTAATATGATGTAAGTGCAACATTGTTGGTTCACTGAGGTGACACATACATTTTTACATCACAACCCTACTCTTCAGGATATATACTCTAAATGCTGCTCAGTACTTGCCAACAGTGCATAACAGAGACGTGACTGATCGCCCAAGCGGCTAACGAGCCGATCAGTGATGAAGAGGATAAAAGAAGAAAAGATGCCATGGTTGCTGTATATTAGTCGACTCAATTGGTTTTCGGGTCGTAGCATTAATTTCCATGCACCGACAAATGTTATACAATACTTCACATTACTCCTTGGAAATGGAAGTTCAGAACTGATTTCAGGGTGACTGAGGCAAATGTCAACATTATTGTTGTGAAAAATATATTTTTGGTTTCCGTGCGCAGAAGTATATAAAAATTGATGAGCACTTAGAAAAGTTGTCCCCTTTTAAATTTGGAGTTAATGTACTTGGCTTAACGTCATCCTTACAAAGACGGCCAAGCACCTTCAGCAAATTTTAATGCTAGTTTTTAGTTGTTGGTGCATTCATTCCTTATTTCACAAGAGCTTTAACAATGTCTTTTATGCATTATGAGTTAAATTAATAACCTTTCATAGTTCGATTGCTGATTGTGTGTGTGTGTGTGTGTGTGTGTGAGACAACTAAGTGAGAAAAACAGAGATAAAGCTAAGGAGCCGGTTTGAAAGGATGGCTTTGTTCAGCTTATTGTCAAAGATACACACAATGGCATCGAATAAACAAACCATCATTATACAATGTCTAGTTTACTTAGAACACAATCATTGCACTTGTACTTAATTAAGCTTTGGGTGGACTTTATTACAGTCGGTGGAGATTATGAAGTTCGTAACAAAGAACAAAATAGCCGCCCGAAAGGCTAATTAGCTGATAAATAACGGAAATGATAAATTAAAAATTATATGGTATCTATACGTGTCCCGCCCATCACAGGGAGCGGTGACAGACAAGGTATTCAGCCTATTTTTAACAGTGTAGGCAACAAAAGCTTCACTAGTTTCTTACCACTGACAATTGGTTAAGTATGACAGAAATAAACTGGAATAATGATAAAAAACGATAAGAAGTACGAGAAAGCTGGAGTTCATAAGCAACCACATACATCATAAAATTTAATATGAAGGATGAAAAATTAGCAAAATGAGTTAAGACAGGGATATATAAATACTCGGCAGTGATGACTGACAGTAAACTAAGATATGAAGACCAATTAATGCTAGTTTATAGAATTAACCAGATGATGGGTCTAATCTAAAGTTCATTCTCTTACCTAGATTCCGAAAACTTCATATAGCTGTACAAAGGCCAGGTGCATCCATCTCTCCAGTTAATGCAGCATGGAAGCCCCTCAAGATGAAAGACATCCTCACAAACAAGTGTTCAGAGGCTAGCAACGAAACTAGTATCCTGGTGGAGAACTGGAATTAAAACACCTGGCAAAGTTGGAGGTTCCATCAATAACATAATACAGAATAGGCAAAGGTATGATCAGGACATTTAAGATTATTTAATAATTCTATTATTAAGGAGCATGTCCATTACTGGGATTCCATAACAGTAATACCAAAGAACACTCGATCAAACTGTTCAAAACACATGCACAAACCAAATTGAGACATGAACTTCCTATTTTGGGATGTGGATTTTTAAAACCATTCCCCTGAACACGTGGTCAGGTCTCAATGCTTTCAAGATACAACTGGACAAGCACTGGACAGTTCATGTTATTTTTTCTTACCATTGTCAGATACGATTACACAGTTTTTAATATATTAAGCAGTACCTTTGCTGCATGTATTATCAATACATCACATTACTTTTACCACACTTGAAACTGATAGAGATCATCTAGTAATGCTTCAGTTGATTAGGTTTTTAATATCCCTGATTAACTTCGCGTCATCTGCAAACATTTGTATGGAAGAATGACAAATATTGGTATATACAGTACAATACAGTACAGTATTGTTAATGTTGCCACCAAGCTCCAAGACCTGCTGTGTCCACACATCCAGCACCTTCAGTAAATGCATAAAACCATGATGGTGTAGGGTTTCGTGATATTATGTTGTCTAGCACTCAGGATGGATGGAAACTCTAAGGTGGTGGTTTTCTTATATAATATAAGTTATATGGTAGACAGTCTGGTGCTGGAGATGCCGTGTGGTGAGGAGCTGCTCAGTAGACACGTTTGGCGAGTAGCGTGTTGAAGGAGGTAGATGTGCAGGAGCTTCGTTAGAGAAGATGTTGCCTGTTGCTGGCCTCCTGGTTGAATGAAAGCTGGACAGCGAGGAGCTTGCTTGGAGGAGGTGTTGCGTGTTCAGGAACGTAGAGTAGGGTAGAATGAATCTCAATGGAGAGACAGAGCTTATGTACACAGCCGCCGGAAGTACATGTAAACCGTGGGAAGTCGCCGGTTTCTTGACTCCGTTGCTAGGGAAGACGTGGCTGGTTGCTAGGATACTGTGGCATCTGGTGACGCCCCCCCCCCCGGGCCGCTCATTTGGTTGCTAGGGAAGACGTAGCAGGTGGCTGGTTGCTAGGATACTGTGGCATTGGAATACGGCTACGCAGTTGTAGGGGAGACGTCCACTACAATGGCATTCACAAACTAGGTTGCTCAGTTGTAGAGGTTTCATCTTGAACACACCGTCCTGAAGTTGTTAATGCAGTTGTGGTAATCTTATTTAAATACTGTATAAGACTTATGCCATTTTTCAGTCATTGGGGACCTTTTGTTCCACCATGCATCTACAGAAGAGGATTTTAAGGTCCCCAGTAAAGTCATTGCACAAGTCTCTTAACACCGAGATGCACACTATCAGACCAAGGCTTTTATAAACCTTGAGTTTAGATAATTTAGTTATAATACTGTACTGTACTCCCTTCTGTCAGCTTTAACTGTAC
This sequence comes from Homarus americanus, assembly GCF_018991925.1. NCBI lineage: Eukaryota > Metazoa > Arthropoda > Malacostraca > Decapoda > Nephropidae > Homarus > Homarus americanus. Next base: position 2,676,732 of record NW_024736650.1, read on the forward strand.
TGTACTGTACTGTACTGTACTGTACTGTACCTTATTGCTGACTCAAACTGCATTTCCTCAGAAGCAAATAAATTATTTGCATCTTCTATTGTGAACAATGAAGAAAATAATTACTTACCGGTAATTTAATGTCTCCACTTTGTCCTGGTCTAAGCTGCCTTATCTACCATCTTCAAGGGAAATTATAAAATCATTGGGGATCTCATTTGTGCTGTGCTGCTGGAATTCTCCTTGTCCTTCTACTCTTGGGGCTTAGGTAAGTTTGATTTCTGAGCCCAGCATACATCACCTTGTCCTGTTTCTTTTTGGTTCATATATAACAGTTTTCCAATTGTTCTTGTAATGAACAGTCTTGGGTATGGTATTTATTTTTCCATTAAATATTTGACTTTAACCTTCATGGTAATTCAGGAAGAATCCAGTCCTTTGCAGTTCAGCAGGTTAGACCAGTCAATGCTCCTTGCATCCTCTCACTCATCCCATTATAATCATTATTGTACTAAGCTTCCAGTATAGTATTCAAAATTTAAAAGATAAATACAGTACATAATGCATACAAGGATAAGATAACATCTGATTTTCTGAAACACATTTTATATTACAGGTTAACCTTCACAGATCATACCTATACACTGTAAAAACATGAAGAAGGAATGCCCATATATACTTAAAAAAAAAAAAAAACATTACATCTAACAGTAAAAAGAATAAATCTGAAATATGAGAACAAAATTCTTTGGACAGGAATATTACCATTTTACTATATTTGTATGTTAGTCACTAGAATATTTTTTTACTTCCATCACTGCTAGTCATAGCTTGAGTGACTTGGATTCAAAAAATTAATAAAATACAATAATAAAATTCAATACTGTACCCTGATTTTCTGAGCACATTATATAAAGTTCAATCCATACACTTCAGAACATAAGTACAGTTACTGTACATATGCTAGTGAGGTAGACAAAGTGATGGTATCTGTAGAAACCTAATACCAGTGGCTTACTATTTTAATTCCTTAAAAAGTACTCAGGACCACAAAGGCTTACAGGATGCTCTTAACCCCTTCCTTATTGCATGGTTGAGAAAATTTGTTTTTTGGTTAAAAAAAAATCTTTGGTCACGCATCCGACATGTCACCTGAACTGATGATGGATAAATGAACTCGTTATAAAAGAGATTGATTGCTTCATCAAAAATTTATAATGAGAAGTTGAAAATATTTTTAATACCTGTATAAAATGAATCATTTAAGTATGATTATATTTTTAAATGTATTGATCTTTCAAGTTGAACAATTCAACTAATGTTTTATGCAGTTCAAATTGTTCCAGGAGCAACATTTATCTGCCATTGAGAAATTGATAATTCAACCTTAGTTATTCTCTCAACATATCTGGATTTATTTCATCACTCAGAGTAACTGTAGATTGTGTCATTTGTTTAATGATTTATACTACACAAGCCACGGTCACCTTCATTACCAGTCTCTCCAGATCTGCTTTTAGCCTTCTACCTCAAAACAGGGCACCAATTATAATTCTGCTACGATATAAAATAGACCACAATACAGACGAGGTTTGCAAGTGACCATCACTATTGCACAGCTGTGACAGTAGGTACACTGTCCCAGTTGGTTAAAGAAGTGAAATTAGTTCTTGCTCTTTGAATGAATAACCTGTAGTCTTCAAGTATGTATAATTCCTTTGGTAAATCCAATGTCCAAATTTCCAAAATTCTTTACAGATAATTTCCTTGCACAACATGTAATTTATTGTAGACTTGCAATAACTATAATTTAATGAAGGTGATGTAGACTCCAAGGCTTTGTGTCGAAATCATTGTGTACCTTCATTATGCCAAATTTGGATCATGAATATTTTGGTAATAACTTTATCCTAAATGCTTTATACCACTGAACACCATATGATTCCATAGCCATCATTTTATAAACAAATTTAAAGTAATTAATACAATGCATAAACCAAAAGTGTACAGTCATTCATATATTGTACAGTCTTATAAATCCATTAACGAAGCTTCATGTCAATAGAATAATCCCTCACTAGGCACAGTTATGTTCTAGAATTATTTTGTGGTTGGCAACAGCCGAATGTACAGTAATGGGAATTGTGGAACTAGGAGAAGTGACTTTAGACACATACCTGTAATATTCAGTTTAAAGAGTTGCTGGTAAATCCTAAAGACAAAGACAACGCTTTCTCATCAATACCTTAAAATTATAAGCACTGTATATAAAGAGAGCTTAAAATACTACCATCAGTATATTTACAGTTTTTATATACTGTATAGCAGGGGTGGCCAACCTGTCGATCGCGATCAACTGGTCAATTGCAAGATCTTCTCTAATCGATCGCATGGCAAAGTTAAACTTAATGATCCATCCTTCTTAAGCTGCCATACAAAAATCCTCTTCAAATTTTACTCATAATCATTGGAATATTATGTTTGTTTAGATTTTTTCTGGGAATAGATCATCATTATGGACACATCAGGGCGATACATACAAAAAAACTTCGACTATGCCATGCCGTGTGTGGCGGAACCTGAGAGGAAGTGTTCGCATTCATCCGGGCCGGTGCTGGCTGGTTCCTGGTGAGGAAACTGATCAGCAAGTTGTCATCAGTTGTAGGCTAAAATTAGGCAGGTATTTGCTTTTATAAGTTTACAAATACATACTAAACCTTGTATTAATGAATTTCGTAATGAAAAAGTCGACTCAATATTGAGGAGACTTGTCAAAAGTAAAGAGAGAGAGAATCATATTTGGCAACCTTGCCCAGCAAGCCTACATACTTGTCACCAACAATGCAGTGATTTTCAGTCATCTGCAATACTTGGAAGTGTGAGGTGCTGCCTCTTGTTATGGAAAAGTCTTGGGTGATTACAAGAATTACTGACTTTTTAGCTTAGCGACAGTTCTCGCCGCAACCCTAGAGTAGACAGAAGTGTCCACACTCGCCGATGACAATTGCTTATAAAAAAAAGAAGTTAAGAACGTTACTCTGTTATGTTAGTAATTCTCACATTCATGTCGAAAAAGTCACGGAAAAAAGTAATTCTTGTATTGAAGTACGACTTAATCTTTTCCAAATATAGGTTATTGGCCATCAACGGAACCAAAAATGAGTTCTGGACCAAGTACTAAAAATACCCAAATTTACCATTTTCACAATGAATGGGAAGAAGACTAATTTTTTACCATGAATAATTTGAAGTGTCTGTGCTTGCTCTGCCATGCGTCTCCAGCTCTAGCTAAGAAAGAAAATCCTGAAAAGCATTTCAAAAGTTTTCACAAGAAGAATGATAATGATTTCCCTCAAAAGTGAGCTACTAAAGAGGAAAGTTCATGAACTGAAATCATGGCTTACTGCACAACAAACTCTTTTTACAGACGCGAGCTCAAAATCAAGGGTAGCAACCATTGCATCATTCAGGGTGAGTCAAGTGCTTACTAAGTATAAAAAAAAAAACATTTCAAGATGGAGAAATATTCAAAGAGGCCTTTTTAGAAGCAGCATATTCGTTGTTTGAAATTTTCAAAAATAAGTCTGAAATACTGTCTTCTATTAAGGATGTTCAGTTATCAAGAAACACTGTCATTAGGCGCTGTGAATTCGTGGCTGAGGATTTGGGTGAACAACTGAATAAAGACAGACATGAGTGTGTGTTCTTTTCATTACAATTTGAGGAGTCTACTAATGTGGTCGATACATCACAGTTATGTATTTTCATTAGAATGGTGTTTAAAGACATGAGTACCAAAGAGGAACTGCCGAAAATTCTACCATTAAAAGGAAAAACTCGGGATGAAGACTTATTTCAGACTTTCAGTGATTTTGTTAATAGTTCACAATTGCCAGTTGCTCATATCTAAAAATGCTGATGGGGCACCTGCATTGGTTGGCCGAATCAATGGGTTCTTTGCCCTGTGCAGGAGTGATGATAGGTTTCCTAACTTCTTTTTTGGCCTCAAAAGATTGGCCTTTTGATCACAACGAAGTGTGGCTGTTAGATTTAGCTTTTTTAGTTGACATGACTGCTATGCTGAATAAATTAAACTTAGATCTGCAAGGAAAAGATAAAACTATAGTTGACATTAGTCCTGTGGCTGCTTTCAAGCAGAAACTAAAACTAGTGTCTTCGCAGCTGCATCAACATCAACTACGAAGCTTCAGAAATATGATGTCTGAACTAGAAAACCAAGGAAAAGACTATGACCTGTTTGACAGTGCTCGATATATTGAACAGGTACAAAACCTTGCCTCATATTTTGACTGACGGTTTCAAGATACAGCAACCTGTTGCAAAATATGTGTGTTTTCCATTTGGTAAAATCACAAATGTTAAAGATATTGCATCTAGAATGGCATCAGTATTTAACATGGACATATCTGAAGTCGAAAATGAGCTTCTCAAGCTTAAAAATGATATTCAGATCAAATCCATGGCAACAGGAGGAAGTTTCTGGAATCTTCTCAGTGAAGAAAAATATCCCAATGTCAGAAAATGTGCCATGTACCTCACAGCATTTTTTGGATCAACCTACCTTTGTGAATCAACATTTTCACACATGAAACACATCAAATCCAAATACCGATTAACAATGTCAGATGAACACCTGGATGCTTGCTTGAGGCTAGCAGTCACCACCTACAGTCCTAATTACACAAAGATGGCAGACAACATGCAGTGCTAATAATCTCATTAGTAAAGTAAGTTTATGAATTTGTCATGTTAACAATATATCATAACAATTATTGAAAAATATTATTTGTTTACTCTCTCTCTCTCTCTCTCTCTCTCTACGAATCTGCGTATTTTATGGCAATGGGTGAATATTAGGCTGGTAGATCGCATCAGGGTAACTGTGGAAAAAGTAGATTACATCACACAAAAGGTTGGCCACCCCTGCTGTATAGGAAAGATGCATTGTGATAATGTACCGAAGAAACATGGTGATGGAAAAGTTGTGTCTACTAATACAACACTACTAAGGCTCACACTAATATGAGGAAAGGTATCCAGTCTCTTATGGTTGGTGTCATCATTAAAAACTTTCAAAAATACTACAGTACAAGTTTATAACAATGACACCTTCCTCACAGTGATACTTAAACTGGAATTGCACACACCAGTATCCTCCTTTGTTACAAAAGTACTTGATATTTACACAATGAGAAAAAACCACAAGCTGTCATGCCGATACATTTGCCAAATCTTTCAGTCACATTTTAATAACATTTGTGGAAGTAGAGTATTTGAGCAGTGGTGGCTGAATGAATAAAAGATAAAAATATATGCTAAGTGTACAGTATTTCTCTAACTAATCTTTTACTCTTTGTCATGTTTTGTCAAAGCAATTCTCTTTTTGAGTCGTCCATAAAATAAGTCCAGTATAATCTTATTGTATTTTGTTCATAAGCTAAAATATAATTCCATCAAGATTTTAGAAATAACCAAATCAGCTAATTATTCTGTAAAATACAAATATCTCACAAAAGTTGGACCATAATACAAGTGCAGGGTACTTCATATACAATACCCTAATCATGTTCAGGTCCAATAAATATCTATCAGGATTCAACAAACTTCTTCCCTGTTCAGATGGATGGTGCACAGTCACTACTAAAACTGCCTGCATGATGGCTCCACATAACTCTGTATTTCTCTCCTATGCACACGAGTCCTTCATCTTTACTCAAGCCTAACTTTTAGTTTCTTTTTTTAATCAATTACCTTATTTCAACTCGCTCATAACCATGTCATAAGTCAGTCTTAGTCTCTCATATTTAAAGGTTAACTCTTGTTTGTTTAAGGATTAATTCAGGTAAAAACCTCAGGATGCTGGAGACAAACATAAGTTGTTTAGTGGAGGAGTCAACCATAAAAGTCATTTTAGTACCATAAACAAAATGTTTATGTTGTAATGATTCTGGTAACAGAGTAAAGCCCATATATTGTACATATGTACTATTATTCATATAACAAAAAATCATTCCTAAAAAATTTCTATATACTGTACAGATGTACTCGCACATATCACATGTACAGTACAGTACTGAGAATAAACAAGAACTGAAAGAGAAACAATTCAGTGAGTTTGGACACCTAATTTTCACACATATACATATATTATATACTGTATTGTACATTAAGATCTCTTTTTATAAAGTGGATTGGAACCGAATTGATTCTGCATTAAAGAATTTTTCTTAAAAGCAGTACTGCACTGTACTGTACTGTGTTGTGTACCCTTAGGATTCAAGTGAAATACTGTACACAAAAATATAAATAACCTTGCAAAATAAACATGTAGACCTTCATTTTTCCTTCATTAACAAATATGTACAGTACATATAATGGTTTAATTAAAATAATTTATTTGCATACATTATACATAAACAATAAAAAATAGTCTGAGTACAATAATAAAGTTGTATACCGTGCTGTACTGTACTGTACATAAAAACAATGCAAAATTACTGTACTGTACACTCTCCTATAGAATATAAGCACAAATAAACCAGCAAGATCTGTATGTGGTGAGAATCAGTAGTGTTAGTGGGTGAACGAATGTCACTGCTGAAATTGTTTATACTGTACAGTATTTGTGGTGTTACAACAGCAGATCAAACCAAACATCAAGCCTAAAGTACTCAAAGATCACCTAAATGTAAAATTACGTTTACTGTACGTATTGTAAAAATACCTTAAAAGCAAGAGGCGGGATGTGGTGGTGTTATGAGTGGAAGAAAATACCATTGTCAAAATTTGACAGTGGATCAAACCAAACATGACCAAATCCTAAAAAGTATTGTGAAATACTTACCGGCAAGTAAAATTATTTTCACTGTAAAAATTTCCTTATTTTTACCTTACAATAACAATTCAATGTTGTATTGAATTTCATGCATACTGTACTCGCCAATTTTTAAACTACAAGGTGCCAAATTCAAATTTCACAGTCACTCACTCCGATTCCATAAATTTGCCATTTCCGGTAAATTCGTTATTCCACTGTACTACTTCACGACTAAACTCCGTCACTGCCTTCTCTGTATGCTTATTCCTGTTGGCCTGTTTGTACTCTATCTGCATATGGTACTGTAAGAAGAGGCCAGTTATTGTAACCTGTACCTTGTGGTTATAATATTTTTTACTGTCCCAAATATTGATTGCTTACATTAATATTAGTTCAAAGGAAAATTCTTAACAATTACAGCATAAGACAAATAACACTGAGATGCAAGTTGCATTAATCTATAGTACACTTTAAGAGTTCTGTGTTTGGTAATGGCAACATGACAGCTCAGCTAATTACAGGGAACGTCATCAATAAATCACTACATCACTTGAGACTCATTAAACAATCTCTAGTTCTAAAAAAAAAATATATATATATATATGCATCACCCCAATACAGTATATACACAGTACAGTTAAAAACCAAACACTTATCCCTCTAAGGAATGATTCTTTTACCAGTCACCCGTTTCTCTTGAGCACCATTCATTTTGCAAGGGCCATCCTCCACTGTACGGCCGCGGAAGTCGTCCATTGTGAGGTGACCCCCACATGCTTTGTACAGTTGGTAAGAACCTTTTGCTGGAAGAAGGCTGGGGAAAAAGATACAGTAATGCAATGTCACAAGAAAATTCATGTTGTAAAGAATGTGTCCACTCACTGAAACAGTTCTCTATTGATACAAACAATTACACCATCTCACTCTCATTCATCCAGAGAGACAGTTAAAACAGTGTTTTCCATAAACATGAGAAATGAACAATACTTATATGAAAGAATGACAGGAATATATGAACAATGAATTTGTCAAAACTATAAGTATATACAATGGTGTAGATCAGGGGTCACCAAACTTTTTTCACAGTGGGCCGGATAACTGAAAGAATGACGAGCGCGGGCCGCATAATATTTAAATTTAAATTGTATCACAACGTCTCGTGTTCCATACGTTTTATCAAGCAAATTCAAGTACCGTCGGCGGGCCTGATGAACTGACGTCGCGGGCCGTAGTTTGGTGACCCCTGGTGTAGATGATGATTAATAAAGCTTTTGGCAAATTCCAAATTCAATTTCTAACAAACAAGGATCTTTTTTTTTAAGGCGAGGAGATAGTCCACAATACACATTGTCTTAACATTAAAAAAGGCACCAAGTCATATTGTGAGCACATTGGCAATAGTACAATGTAGTTATACATAATGAAGTCCATCAATTTCTGGAGGAAAGAAGGTTGGCAGCTGATTTGGATGTTCCCATTCAGGGCCAGAAAGACTGAAAGGCTTTTCCACGATCACCCTTATAAACCATTTTCCATCGGCAACAACCACAGTTAATAATGGACCAGAAATAGCAGCAGAAGGGTTCCAATCGTTACTGTTACACACTTCTTGGAGGATGGAAAGATAATTTATCTGCTTGTCTGCATTCAAAACAAATAGGGATCTGGGGACAATCTCCCATTGATGAGCTATAAGCTTATGGACAGCCCATAATATAGAAATCAGAAAAATCATGGGAGGAGAATAAAACTGATCTAGCAGATGGTATATCCAATGTAGCTACAAAAGTTATGATATGGTTTACCAACCTTATACTCCTGTATCCTTCCCAACCAGTTACCATTTTTAATATTGAAGAAATTAACATTTCTTCAATATAGTCAAATGAAACTGCAACATCTCTATTTAGGATTATGTACTCAAAGTGTGCACCCAAGTTGAGTAAGTTCAAAGATCTTAACAATAGCATTTCTTGAAATATATTCTACAGCAGCTTTTGGGCGATTAAAATGAGAGCACTTCCCTAAAATGCTTTGTAATTTCTATACAGTACATGAATGAAGAGTATATATTGTACAGTATACATATACAGGTACAAGATACAGTACATAGAAAGGTACAGTATACTGAATGCACTTTTATCTAAATTTTTATGTCTCAATCTCAGAAAAGGACATAACACACAAGGTTTTAAACTTAACCAACTTATGGATGATACAAAGGATGTGAATATAGATCATCTTCTGAAAAATGGCTCTCAGAGGTCCCACTGCCCTATCCATGAGTTATACTGAAAAATCATACGAGTACAGTAATAAAATACAGTACTGTACTGTACAGGTAAATTTTAACATGACCTCTTGGGATGGAACCAGCTACAGATCTGTGTTAAAACCCTGCATACAACTGCTCCTGAACTGCCATTTTTTATGAGCATTGGAAATCAGAAATGGTCAGACAGACAGGGTGACTAACTAAATGCCCTTCTGTCTTTTTGGCCTTGAATGGCAATATCCATATCTATTGCCAACCTTTTCCCATGGAAATCAATGGACCCTACACTGTAGCACTGCCACTGTGGTTCTATACTGAGACAACGTCTATATCATGAGCTATCTACAAAACCTTTGGATCATAAATCTAATTATAAAAGCATGCAATTAATAGTAACATGTCCATTAATTTATAGTACATTCATGCAATTACTAGTAACTTAGATAGAGGAACACCCCGGTTAAAGAACTTTCAGGCTACGACACTCTGATGTCACAAACAAGCTTCCCAGAACATAACTGGCAGTATACAAATACCCTGTACTCCTTGGATTTACAAACAATATCTAATCTTCTTATAATGGAAAAAAATATCAATGAAGAAAAAGAATGTTTGAATACCAGTAAATATTCTCACTTACCAATATAATACAATACATCTATGTTTTGTACTGTACCTGGATGCTTACATAGTGAACTAGCTGCGAGTTGAAGAAAGGGTGACCGACTGTTTACATAGGCTAACACTCACCGGGAGATGGTAATTGCAACACTTATAGTGAGTTTCTAAAGGGTATAATAACCATTAATTCCCTTAAACATCTATAATCTTCATATTATTTTTATTACAGGTGACATCTTTGGAAAAAATTGGGGTTTTGTGAGGTGGTCCAGAACCTAACTCCCCATAATTATTGTACATTGAAGCTGTGAGGAATTAGCTTAGTGGAGTAGGAACAACTGCCTTCAGAACTGGTCCTTCACTCCTTAACTCGTTCATTACCCGGGGTGTTCCTTTACACTGTATTTACTGTAATAACTTATACAATACAATCCACTTACAAGCTCTCAATTCATACACTACTACCTTCATCAATTAAAATACAGCTACAGCTACACAGTACTGTTTTACCTTCATCGTCTTGGGTGAAGGTAAAACAGTACTGTGTGTAGCTGTACTATATTATACTGTATTTAATTGAAAAGGTGAATCCAGATGCAATTCTTAGATCAGTCTAATGACTGTCAACAGTACGAGAAACAAATGAGACCCTGCAATTGTGTGTAAATGGATCAGAAAGATCAGCAACCTGGAACTTGGTCACAATTTTTGTGATGCCATATGACAGCAGGGTCTACCATTAGACAACACATGTTTTTTCATGATCCAGCTATGTTCACATGAATAATGTAACCTGCCATTAAATTAAGTAATGCACCTTTCCTCGAAGTTACAGAAAGAGCATTTAGAGGTAGTGTTCTCCCTGGTGGCTGCATATACAGCACAGGTAGCTCTAAAATCCAATAAGATACCGGTTATTCTGCTCCCACCACTGTAATGTCACTATTAAATCCATGGTTTAAATGTTTATCAAATAAGCAACGCTGACAATATTAAGATGAGCAAAAATTTTGATAAACCTAAAAAAAAATTTCCCCATTCCTCCACACAAAAATAGGGTTGTCATGCTGGAATAAAACTTCTAGCTACTGAAAACCCACCATCTATTTTATAGCCTATTACTGTATAATGTTTGTCATGATGCATTATACTGAGATCTAGTAAACTCTTCAGATAACTGTACTATAAAAATGTTCTAACCTTCAATAGTAAGTCCTATCAGCAATTACAAACCTGCAACTGAAGACCTGTGAATATTTAGTTGAAGTTCTTGTGTCCTACAAGCTCATCCAAGGCACAGGTAATTCCAGTTACTCTCCCCAGAAGTACATAGGCCTTCTGGGGCAGGCAGCTGGAAAGATAAGTTAGTGCTGCAACCTTCACCCAAGCAAACATTAGCCATATGAATCCATGGAACATACTGTAGTAGGCTTGCGAGTACACCCCGTATTTTTCACCGTTTCTTCCAAGACTTCAAAGAAAGTTTTCTATGTTTGTACTGTCCTTCATCTCTTACCATGCAATTATATACCTGTAATGTGAAAACTAATTTCAAAACTACAGATTTGAAGTAAAAACTATTTACCATTTCAGGGAGCATCAGGTTATTTTTTTTTCTCCAAGCTCAAAATGAGATAAAATAGTCTAATACTGGTGTAAACATCAAGCCTACTAGTCCATCACTATGATATTAGAAGCAGCCTATCTGTTGATATATGCATCATGCACAACCACCACCTTGTGCACAGCATACATGACTGGTTACATGGAGAACCATCTGATGTTTCCTGCATGCAACCAACACCACTGTCTCATGGCATATGTTGCAAAAGAAATGATGAAAAAGTAAATTTAGAATATTGTACATAGAAATACATCTAGTCTTCTGTTGTTTGGAAATTTATACAAATCATTTTCTCTTGACATGATGTACTTTTTTTTTTTTAATTATGCGTAAAAAACATCTCACCCAGCACTTGCCCCGCATCCCCTTATATTGTTTGTAAGAGACAGTGGTTGTGAGGTGGGCTAAAGGGAAAATACTGTATAACTGGCAATAATGAGTGAGTAGTAATTCAGTTCAGTTTGTGGATCTGGTGTGTAAGTTCATATTACATTTTGTTGTACAGTACTTGTTCTTTTTCTGTGGAATTGTTCAAGCCCTTCTTTATGCATCCAAAGTAAATTTGAATTTATTGTTTAGACATGGTTGTGTTGATGGACATTTTACCAGTGTGATGACTATATACAGTACAGTACTATACCCCCACTTATCTGGTCAGGGGAAATAAAGGGGTATGAAGCTACCTAGGTAAATACTACAAGTACATGGACTGAATAAATTAAATTATATTGGTATGAAATAAAAATTAAATGACATTCTCTACATAAAAGTATTACAAAGCCATTTGAGAATGTGCATCAGGTGCCTGCAAAGGTCACATTTGGGATATGGCTGGAGAGAGTATGACGCACAGGTAAACATCTCACGTTTGATAATATATTTACTTACCAACTGAGTGAAGACAGCCAAACTAAAAGGTGCCTCGTGTAAATTTACCATTAAATACAGTTTACGGTATATACCCCTGCAGCAAATGTTTCCTCACTAAAAAGGCTGGTACGAGCAGGTCAGTGGGAAAACTGGTGCAATTACCAAGGGGAAAAGGTAAGATAAAACAGGACAAGTGTTTTTTATGATGAAGGGGAAAAGGACAACCTGATCAGTAAGTGCGATGACAAGGGGTAAAGAAATAGTATAAATAGATGTACAGGTCTATAGGGAATAATAGTTTGAACAGTGTTTGTAAAGTGGAGAAAAAAGAAAAGAGTGTGTTGTAAATGTGAAAGTATCGTATAAAGTGCACAAAACCACTGGAATGTACATACTATTTAAGCAGGACCAGGTATTTGCAGAAAGGCGGCAGCACCACAATGGGGGTGTTTAGCAGGATACCATCAACAATTTCGGAGGCCACATATTCAGGCTTGAGGATTGGGATCACTCTGTTGGTTGTGCAAATACATTAAAGGCAACTCAGCAGTTTATTCTTTTACAGGTACAAAAATTACCTGGTTTTTTTCATACTAGAGCAATTATAACCTGATACAAATAACATCTGATTATCATACACAACTAAAATTAGAATTTGTATCTATCAGCTGTCCACAAATCTGATGTAATACAATACCACTTGAGAGTGAAAGCCTGAAACAAAAAATGCAGAGTATGAAATTGCTTGAAAGAATAGAGAAAGTAATTAAAGAACAGTTGCAAAAGGATCTCTGTGAGCTCCAAGAATAGTCAAAGAAATAGCTGCTGAGATTCAATGTCATGAAGTGTAAAAGGATGCACCTGGGACGTACCAACGGTAAGGAGGCGTATCATATGTCCCAACGGGATGAAGAAACTGCACTATTTGAGATAATGTGAGAAGGACCTAGGTGTGTATGTTGACAATGAGCTGAAGTTCTCGGGCCATTGCGAGAAGAAGGTAAATCAAGCAAATAAATTATTGGGTCATATAAGGTTGTTCAGATATCTAGATGGCCTGTCCCTCGTAACAATCTTCAAGAGTGAAGTGCTTCCCCATCTGGAGTACTGTCACCCCGTCTGGTCCCTGAGATATGCTAGGGACTGTCAGTTGGTTGAAAATGTTCAAACGAAGGCCACCAGACTGGTGCCTGCACTTCGGCAACTCAACTACCCTGAGAGATTGGAGCACCTGAACTTGCCTAGCTTATTCTACAGAAGGGCAAGGGGCGACCTAATTGAGGTGTCCAAGCCTCTCAAGGGGCACTACAGTACTCAGTAGAGTGTCCTTACTTGAAGCTGGAGGGCCGCTCGCCCCACAAGGGGTCATAGCTCAAGATTGAAGAAGCCACAGGTCCAGAAAACTGTAAGGGCAAACTTTTTCGGAGTGAGAGTTGTGTACTCTTGGAACAATCTACCAGAAAGTGTTGTGATGGCACCGAGTGTGAGCTCTTTCAAGACCAGACTTGACCAACACTGGAGCAGGTTCAGGTACATTCAGGAGCTGGTGCATGCCCAGTACTTGCCAACAGTGTGTAACAGAGACGTGACCGATTACCTAAGCGGCTAACGAGCCGATCAGTGGTGAAGAGGATAAAAAAGTACAAGGCCAAGGAGAGGCAGAGGGATTTTTCCAATTTCATAAAACACATATCAAAAATAAAAGTAAATATGGTATATCTTTAATAACTCTGAGTGTGAACCACTAACTTAATTAGCACCTACTTTGACTTCACTCCATCAAACATGCCAGTACTGATGTAGTAGGGACATACAGCTGTGGTCTTGACTCCAGTGTAACCTTCAACCTGGTAATCCACAATAATGTGTTACGGGTAATGCATTTATGTGATCATTTATACATCTGACTTAACCAAATTAATCTGTAATACAAAGTACAGTATGGTAAAATCAGGACTTGTATATACTATAGGTGCATTTAAATAAATAGGTATATACTGTACTGTAGATACATTTAAATAAATAGGAGAGTATCAATCACAAATTTAATATTTAATTATGTAAAACTACAAGACTATCTCTACATCAATACTATTTTAAACCCTTCACTGTAGGGACAGCACTGTTAAACATTTTATTTGGCTAATGCCAGACGATTTTATTCAGCAGAGCTAGGGGGACCTCAAACACCAATGGTTAAATTTTTTAGATTCACCTGAAGCTCAATACGAAGACTTTCATCAAATCCAACAGCAGCAAATTTTGATGCACAGTAGTCTGCTAATTTGTTGACTCCACCCAAACCAGCCAAAGATGCAACAGTTACAACATGACC